>NC_079204.1:48014284-48314284 GCF_026745355.1 Beta vulgaris subsp. vulgaris | reverse complement strand
GATTTTGTTGTTTCGAGCTCTTGTCCAAGTATTGGATGCAATGATCGGGATAAGTAGAGGGTAGTCAGTTGAGGAAGAAAAAAGGCAGAAGCATAACTCATTTTCAAGTGGATGGGGGAGCAATACGAATGATAAGAAGACGGAACTTTATTTTAATCAATCCTTAGCATGCTAGAACAGGTAGCACGGGTCAAACTTCGAAATTTTATGCTTGCAGCCTTGCAGGCCAACCCATTCCATCTAATTAAATAACTGTGCCAACTGGTAACTAATTATATATGAGCTTTGAAGAGCATAAAGGCTTAGATACCAGGGGTGGTGTTTTTCTTACATTTAGCATATATTAAGTTGTTATTCTCGTTTCAAGGAACAGTAGTATGACTATTGTGAGCAGTTGACTAATCAATTACTTCTATGATATTATATGATAATTGTTTTACTAGTATTAAAATGTCGTCGGAAATGGAAGCAACACTATTTTGTGGGCGTTTATGTATTTGTGTTTGACACATCTGTGTTTGTGGGATTGTGTTTTAAATGTGGTGTTAGCTATATGATGAATGCTGAACCTCATTTGTAATTAAATATCATGCTTTATTGCTACTTCAATGCTAGTGGGCAACATTATTGCACAATTGCAAAGAGGCTTACTGAAGATTACAAATGCTTCGAGGCTGTTTTTTTTGGAGCTTGATCGGAAAAGCAATTGAATAGTCTGTTTTCAATACAAAGAAGAAGCAGAGATCACTCTGGTGGAGACATGATCTAGTCATTGTAGTTAATATCTGAAAAATATTCTTTTAGTTCAGTACAACTTTTTGAAATTGATGGGAGTGTAACAAACTCATATGTTTATTGACTTATAGTGTTTATATTATGAACTTGGGAGAAGGAAAATTGGAAAAGGTTTGAGGATGTTTGCTTCACTTTACAGTCGCTTATATATTGCTTTGCTCTGTGTAGGAGGAATAAGTCTATGACTCTATGTTTATGGTATCTACTTTGCACTGTTTTCTAATTAATGGTCTAAGTAGATTCTCACATTAATTACTACCTGGCTGAACAATTTAATGTGATTATTGGCATCAATATTGGTTTGACTATTTTAGTAAATATTAGAAGAGCGACATATTTTGTATGTCATAGTCTCTGTATATGTCTGTGTATGCTCCTGAAGCTTCAGTGTGACATTTTTTTTCCGTTTTTGTAAATGCAGGCCTCAGGTAACAATTGCTACTGCAATTATTTTTTGCCACCGGTTTTATCTCCGGCAGTCCCATGCCAAGAATGACAGAAGGGTACGCGTTGGTCCCAGTTTCTAGACTTGTTTACTTTTCTTCCTGCTGATGTTTTAAGATCCTACGAATCTGATAGGAAAAATTGATTATTTATTTTACTTCAGTTCTTGTTGTGAAGAACACTCTTGAGTTAGATTCTCATGTGTTGCAGACTATAGCCACAGCTTGCATGTTTCTTGCTGGGAAAGTGGAGGAAACCCCACGTCCATTGAAAGATGTCATCCTTGTTTCCTATGAAATAATTCACAAGAAGGATCCTGCCGCAGTTCAGAAGATTAAGCAAAAAGTATTGTTTATCTCTGTTTTTTTTTCCTTATTTTAATATTTTGTTCTGACTGTACAGAAGAATTTTAACCTTTTGCCTTTATTAGTTCCAATGTAGTAGTTTCATCTTTCTCTCTATACAAGTGCCACAAAAATTCCGGTGTCCTTTTGTTAGAATCAAATATCTTTGTTACAGCAGGATTCTTGCTCTTTGGAAGTTTACAAGTGTGAGTCTTTTCCCAGGGAAGACGGTGGAAGTGACTTCCAGGGACAATGCTGCTACTGCATATCATTTGCATTCTTTTTACGAAAATTAGAATAGAAAGATCATATCCCATTTTGAAAATTAAGCATGACAACACTAGCCTGTAATGTTCGTTTTCTGCCTACTATAGGTGTTTAAATTTTTTTTTTTCTTGCTGGGGGTTCTCGACTTCTCGTCTCTCTGTTACTTATCTAAAATGAAGTAATTAACTACTTGGCTGAAAATGAAGATTTTTATAGCAGAATAACACATTACATGTTTTCTGTATGTTTGAGTTAAAAAAGTCAGGCAGAAGCGCCAGTGACAGTTAACTGAAAACTGATTCTAAGGGGGATTGACAGTTAAATGAAGAATTGTAGTAGATACTATTGCTTTCTACTTCATATACTTCTGCCTGTGAATGTTTTGATCTATATATGTTTGATTTAACATGCAGGATGTGTATGAACAACAAAAAGAGCTAATTTTACTTGGGGAAAGGGTTGTACTGGCAACTCTTGGTTTTGATCTGAATGTGCAACATCCATATAAACCTCTCGTTGAGGCAATAAAGAAATTCAAGGTCGCACAGAATGCCCTTGCCCAGGTTGCATGGAATTTTGTCAATGATGGGTATGATGCATCTGAAAATTTTGTACTATGACATGGAGATCTTTCCTCCAAACCCATAAAATTGACACTGAAATTGGCCATGTAGGCTGCGGACATCTCTTTGCTTGCAATTTAAGCCCCATCACATAGCAGCAGGTGCCATCTTTCTTGCTGCCAAGTTCCTCAAAGTCAAACTTCCTTCAGATGGCGAGAAGGTCTGGTGGCAAGAGTTTGATGTCACCCCACGTCAATTGGAGGGTTGGTCCTTTAATTTAAGAACTTGCTTTGGAACCATAGCAGCAGATAGTTGTTTCTCGTAATATGTTTATATTCTCTCAGTTCTTTTATCTCTTTGTTTTCCCTCCCCCTATTCTACATTCGAGAATGGGGATCCAGGAGATTACATGCGGCAATACTTTTCTTTTTGAAGAAGGTAATACTTTTCTATGTCGCATTCATATTCCTTGCTTCACTTCTGCAGAGGTTAGCAATCAAATGTTGGAACTGTATGAACAGAACAGAGCACCACCAAACCAAGGTAGTGAAGCTGAAGGCAGTGTAGCAGGAGGGGCTGCTAATCGACCAACATCAAGAACTTCAACTGAGGAGCCAGTACTGAATAGTAATTCTTCTCAAGCCGGAGCGGCAAAGCCCGGATCCTTGAAACCACCAAGTGCTCATCAGTTGCCTGATCTTTCAAACAAACACGCTGGACCCCCTAGAGGCTCTCATAATCGGAGTAACGATTATGGGAATTCAGATCACAAGGGGCATGGAGAACCTAGAACTACGGAGCCCTCGGTTTATGAGGAGAATTTGGGGGATGGGCAAATTATGAGGACTGGCCCAGATTGGAATAGTAGTGATGATAGTAAAGAAAAGAACGTTGGGGGAATCAGAGTAAAAGAAGGGGGGGATTTGAAAGATAAATACCATAGCAATAATGTAGAATCTAAAGAAGCTGGGCCAACCCAATCACCAGCTGAAACGTTGGAGAAGATAGATACAAACAAGTTGAAGGAATTATGTGAAAAGAGAAGGAAGTCTAGAGCGGATCCAATTAGGAAGAAAGACTCAATGGATGAGTATGATCCTATTGTGAAGGAGCTGGAAGAGGGTGTTGAGTTAGCTGCTGCTGAGAGTGAGAAAATAAAGCAAGAAAAAAAGCAGAACTGGCCTCAACCCTCTACTCGGCTAGATAATGATAGGTCACATAATAGCAAGCATCTTGAGATGTCTGGAGACCGACCACATGTGGGCTTAAAGGGACAGCAATCACATGGACTTGATATTGAGAATGTGGAAGAAGGTGAAGTGTCCGCATTAGATGATTCTAACTGGGATTATCAATCACCCAAGTCAAATGATCGGAAGAGAAAGGCTGGGAGTCCACCGGACAAAATAAGTGATGGAAAAAGATGGCGTGATATGCCAGGGGAATTTCCTGAAGATAGTAGCCGGATAGGCCGCCTTGCTTATCCTGATAGAGATCACAAAAGGCCTGTACCGGAAAATCATGCCTGAAGCTTGTTTATCTTTTCCATGAAGCATAAATTGGGCTATTAGCTACCTACATATTGTTTGTAGTAGAGCATAATGCAGCTGCTTGATTAAAATTATAGGTACGCCTGGAATGCCATCTATTTGGTGCTTGTGCTTCTATGTTTCAGTGAGCTTTCGTCCGTGTTAATAAAATAACAGAAAAAAGTAAAATTGTTCCGACAAGTGAAATTTTGCTGTCTAGCTTATAGGCTTCTTGACCACTATTTTTCCCTTAAGTGAACTGTATTATCACATTAAACAATGACGTGCATCAATCGAAAGTTCGAAACATTATAATTATTCTAAATGTTGTTCCTAATCCCTTATCATATGCATGGATGTGAAATAGATTAAGAGGTGATCCCCTTAAGATGATACATATATCTGATCTGATTTGCAATTTTAACTGTTTCTCTGTTCCATATACTTTGTTTTTTCCGCACTAGCAATAATCTGCAAAAAATGTCCACTGTTCAATTTTTAATAATTTGGTCCTTTTTTTCTGCTTAGCTTGTTTGTATGGCTGATTCTGTAAGTCTGTTGTGATTAGTTCAGTTTTTGTTTTCTCCTCCTGTTTTGTTTTTCTAATAGAAAAGCTTTAGTCTAAATAATGCTTCATTAAACCTTTGCCTAATACAATAGCTTCTTAGACATACTAGACTGATGCTAGATCTGGAATAAACTTGAAAATGGTGTTAATTAGGTCTCTTTTTTCGCTTCCTGTGGAGCTGTTTTCGCACAGTTAGAAGAGCAACCTAGTGTTTGTGTCAATCAGGTCTACAGCCAAATGAACTATTACCCGCTCAGATCCTTTTTGTCAAAACATGTGTGCAAGGCATGGTTGCGTTCCCCGACTGTTCTAGATATCCTCGTCTTATAGGCAAGTGTCTTTTTATGGAGGTCAAAGAGAAAGTGTAGACCTCTAATTTTGATTGCTTAAGACCGGATTGCCTAGTATGACCTGGAAACCCTATTGGATCTGAGAAGCAATACGTTGTGGCTACTTAGGAAAATCCTTAATTGCTTTGGTGTCCTTGAGGGTTCTGTTATCCCCTTGGTGAACTTTGGTTGCTCCCACAGGCCACAGGTTAAAGGACCATTGGCCTTCATGGCCCAAATGGATTAATAAGTGATCTTTGGTATCTTAATACTCTTTTTTTCCCCTTGATCAGTCAAGTGGAAATGGCCCTGTGCCTGAAATGAGAAAACATGGAAATCCCATATTGCAGTAACGCTTTTTTAGAATTTTTTTCTGATGCAGCTCTTCGGGAATTATTTCCATGAAATGAAAGGCAATGCATCAATAGTTACGGTTGATACTTAACCGTGATGCCTATTTGTGACTGTTTGGTCTTCTTGAGCAAATTTGATGACTAATCCGTCGGATCCTTATTGGCTGTATGCTTTCACATTGTCGAACTTTGACAGTTAATTTTCAGAATCATGAACAAATATCATTAGATTATAGTAAAAAGTATTTTCTTGATTTTATTATCTAACACTTGTATAAATATATAAACTAATAGTTAAACATTGGCCTCAAAGTGATAGTAGCTATTGTTCAGGAATGCAGTGATATTTGTTGGACCTGGCACAACTGGCTCATATTGATTACTTGAATTGAATCACCCAACCCATACACAAACTGTGCCCAAAACTAGATAACATGATATTGACTTGGACTGAAGTTGACTGATCCAGCTTAAAAATTAAAGCAACTAATGTTGATCACGTTTTAATAAAGTTTTATCAACAGACATATATATCTATATGGCCTTATTAGAATTGGTAAGAACCAATTGTTGAATGATACAAATGACTTGAAGCATAACAGAGTATTGGTACAAAAATTTGAAGGATTATTTGCTTATTAAAAAATTTGAAGGATTATTTACTTCCCATTAGTAATTTAAATTGCTAGAAGTATTTGATTGAATTTCTGTTTTAGCTGCTTGCTTTTTATTCATTTCAATGACTTCTTTATCTTGAGTCGAGTCCGGTTCAGGCCATCTCTCAGCTTTTGGCAACCTGCGTCGCTGCTTGTCATCAAGCTGTAGCCTGTTTGTGTTTAGCGTGCTGCTTCTTTTATTGTTTGATTCTGTCTGCTAGCAAACATATCAGATGTAGTAGTTAGAGCTCGGGAAAGGTTCTGCAAAGGTTTTTAGAACCTAGTTCGTTGATCTGCTGAGGGAAAGTTCTTGTTATTGCTTTTAATAACTAGTCGGTCTTTGCTTGTGGTGTCTGCACTTTGTAGCTTGCGAGATAGCAACCCTCCACTGTTTACATGCTACTAATTATTACTCCTTTCAGTTTTCTCCATTGGCAATCTTCAATATTTTGATTGTTGAGCATTCATGCCTGAATGTTGCTGTGAGGGGAAAAGTGGATTTGCTAAATTCACTTTGGACTCGTCTTCCCTTAAATTGTCCTTTCATAGGAACTTAGGATCGAATGTGATTGTAGTAGTTGCACTCCACACAGCAAAAACAAAAGAAGCCAATCTTAATCTGTTGTAAAACTAGTATACAGTTTCTTGTCCATGGAAATGCTTGGCAGTATCTTCTTTTTCTCTCCTAAGCCTCTAGTTACATATAATTATTCCCTACTACTTTTCGTTATGGTTGTTTTCAAGAATAAAAGGTTTGACATTGAAGGTTGTATTTAGTACAATGTGTTACAATTAGTAGTTAATATTTCATGTGTTACAACTAGTGCAGAAGCTATAGCTATAGTTGCAGTGCTCTATGTTGTAGCTAATATGATGTATGTTACATTATAGATTTTTTGTGTGTATCTTGTTTTATATTCAATGTGAAGTAGGGCGACATTTTTTCTGGCCTCTATTGTTTTGGTTTTTTTGCATTTTGTTCCAGAGACATTCTTGTATTCTATATACAGTTAGAGTGGTGATGCTGTGTTTTCTTCATGACCATCGGCCAACCGTATCATGCTATGCTCACTGCTTTATTATGAAGATCATGCACACTTGGTGTATTGTGTATAAAATAAATACAATAGCTACTTTTTGCTTTGGGCCAAATATTTGATTAGATGTTCCATTTCCCAGTTACACTTACCTGAAGATCGGTGAAGCAGTACATTGAGCTGTTTCCTTGGCAACGAGGACTGCGCACATGAGCTAAATTTGATTTCTTTCTGTTGATGTTGCATGTAACTTACTCCTGCAGAATTAACCAGTAAGCAGGTTTCCTGGCATTGTTTGATACAATGCTGGACAGAATTTCAGTTGTTCATGGGAATGAAATTTTGTACTTAAAAGCTGTTGTGTGATTTAATTATTTAAGCTATATTTTTATGGGACTAATGGTATTCTCATTATTCCCAATTGATATAGGCCAAGTCTTTGGTATATAGTTGTTGCTTCTTTGTTTCATGTGTAGCTGTGCAAGGAGAAACATATGCAGGTTTTGGTGCTTTTTCTAATATTGGTGGCAAATGGCTGTACTTTAAAGTTATATTTATTTGCTCCCTCGGATTTAAAATGTATGTCATTTTCTTCCCATCATTATTTTTTTGTTAATGCAATATACATTCTTACTTAGTAATGGCATTGTAGAACTTTATGTAATGTTCTATAATATCAACATTGTGCGCAATGTAGAAAATTTTAATATATTACAAGTGGAAGGATTAATGTTCTATGCATATAATTAGTGAAAGTATTCTTATTTTATAGTGGGATTATTGTTTCTTCTAGAGTAGGTATAGGATACAATTGCTTGTAATTGCAAATTCTTGCAATAATATCCACATCCACTGGTTTATGATCCCGTCATATAGTCTTATTTAGGTGTATTTTAAATTTTTAGATTAGGCATATTGAAGTGACATTATATACCTTACATCTAGATTCTAGAATCAAGATACAGATATGATCGGAAAGCAAGAACGGTAAACTCTAGACTAGGGCTTTGGGTATGTCATTCTCTACACGTCGCTATATGTTCTTCCTTACTAAGCCATCATTGAGAGTCTAAATGTATTGCTACTCAACAGACCTCTACTGGATCAATGTTTTTCGCGCTAAAGCGGGTATAGAAAGATATGGAGTTGGGTTAGATTGAGTCGATGATGTGGGAACATTGTGATGGTTAGGACTTTCCCTGTCTTGTTACTTATGATTTGCCGCATTTGAATGATATTTCATGAATTTCTGTTACCTTGCAAAAGGATACCTCTTTGTAACAAAACATTTTGTATTACTTCTTCCGTTTCATATTAGATGCTACAATTTGACATTTTATACTATTCACAATTTTTAATTTGACCACCGTTTGTGATTTATACGTGAATTAAAATATAGTCATGTTGGATCTTGTTAGATTCGTCTTAATATATATTTTTTTTATAATTTTTACAAATACAAATTAAAGATATATCTCCTTGAAGTTTGTCATTGGTATACGTGAAAAGTGCAAGTGTTTCATATAATATGAAACGGAGGAAGTACAAGGTTTGATCTAGTCAAACTAATTTTGTTAAACGAAATAGCAATAAAAAGTAGTTTTTTTTTTAATCTTTTAATAATTTTTATATGGGTATCCTTATAACCTTATTACTTCATCTGTTTCTACAATTTGGTTGTACATAACTTTCTAGACAAAAATTTAATGGGATATTAAAGAGTAAGGGCAAGTGATCAAAAGGGAAGGGGGATCACCGCACATGGGGTTAAAAGGAAGAGAGGAGAGAGAAATCAGGGACCACCTGATTTCCCGCCTCATTTCCCACGCTCATTTGGAGGGAATGATGAAAAGTGACAAGTTTTTTCACCAATTTAGATTTGACTCTCGAAAATTAAAGTTGGACTCAAAATTTTCAAATTTGTCAAATTTCAAACCTCATTCAATCTTCCACAATATTTCAAATTTCACAAGTTTAAGTTTATATCCAAAATAATACTATAATACTCTCTCTTCTATATATATCCCAACACTAAATGAGGAGCATTTACACAAAATGCGGAGAGATAGAGAGATTGTTTATCAACTGGGATGGTGTAGTTACATTAGAAGTCAATTGTTAGGAATTAGTTCATAGCACGGACAACACATTAATTAGAATAGATCGTCCAAATTAACAGATTGAAATTCAAAAAAAACATATCAAATTTTAGTCTTCTTTCTTCACAACTTATCTACCAAAATGGTTAGATGTGGGATATGTATGTGTTCAAAGCCTTCAACAACTTCTCGAAATTGAAGGCACGGAGGAAAACTTGCTGCTGCATGAAATGAGAACTCATTATGATAGTTGTGATGACATATACTCATGCAGACACACAAATAGACCAACAATCACAACAACACCAACAACAAGCAGAAGATCAGTAACAACAACCACAAACAACACAAGAAAACAATGTAAGTTCGGGTAGGAAAAAACAAGAATTGAGTTTAGAAAGAAAGAGATTGTTAATTGATGAACTTCGTACATTGGAAACAAATGGTAAACTTTCATGGGGTGCTAAAAGAAAATTATCAAGAAATTTTAGCATTCATAGGATGACACTCGACAAAATATGAAATGATGCAAAACAACACAGAGCAAATGACCATGTCGTAGATGTTAGGAGGAAAATAATTTGAAAGATGTGGCTGGAAAACTCAAAGTGTATAATGAGGCATGGTTCAGTCACTTCCATTTCATTTGAGGACAAGTGTTAGGGCATTTGTTGGTCATCTAAGTATAGACTGCTTATATAGGGCAAACTCAGAAGTCATACAAGCAACAATCACCCGAAGTTGACAGAGAAACACAAGCTGGATATAATGAACTAGGTGCTGAAACATATATTACCAACAACTAGCACAAAGCCATTAACATTTGTTGATATGTATAATGTTATTCATATTTATGAGAAGTGATTTTATTTAAATCCAAATATGAGGAGATTTTACTTCTTGCTGATGATGATCCTTATAGATGTTGTCAGTCTAAAAGGTACAAAATTAAAGCTACGTTCAAGTGTGCAACTTCAAGACTTGTCAAGGACATTCAAGGCCCAAGGAAACATGATACATGATGTGAAGTTTGGAATTTAATCCTTTTGTTGAGTATGTCAGGGCCAAATATTTAACTAAAAAAAAGAAGAGCAGACACCACCAAGACTAGAGCAATTGATAGTGACACACAATAAAAAAATTGAGGAACATTATGAATAACAATATCATCCCTACCATCATGAGAAGTTGACTTGATGATTTATCAAAAGACATCTATATCCATTAAGATAATGCAAAGCCACATATTCATGCAGATGGTCCAATATTTAAGGCAGCAATAACTCAAAATAGGTTGAACATTCAATTGATTAATCAACCAACTCAGTGTCATGATCTAAATGTGTTAGATTTAGAATTTTTCAGAGCAATACAAACATTATAGTATCAATCATTTCCTAAGACCATAGATAATTTGATCACCAAAGTTTAGGACTACTATGATGGTTTTGACCCAGATGTATTGAATTATACATGGCTCCTATTGCAGTATGTGATGGTGGAAATTCTTAAGTGCAGGAGAAAAACAATTACAAGAACCCACATCATAGATAAAGAAGGTTGGAAAGGCAAGGATTACTTCCACAAAGTGTCACAGTGGATCAATGAGTCATTAATGAGGCCCTAAATGAGAGGTTCAAAAATTAATTATATATTTATATATATACGTAGTCTCTTGAAGTCAAAGGTTCAGAACTAGAATATTATTTTATGGGCACAATATAATGTCTGTAACTTTTTTTTCACTCCTCTCAAATACCCCCTCTGTCCCAGAACACTCTTGACACTTATCAAGACACATTGTTTTAGATGATAAGTTGTTAGGTTATCAATTGTTATTTTATTGAAAAGTAGACGTGATAGGAATTAGTAGTTATTTAAAGTAGTATTATTTTATTTTAAGGAAAGAGAATGCGGGCTATGGTTAGAGTTGGTAGGTAATAAGAGGGTATTATTTTTTTTGGAGAAGAGATAATGTAGGCCAATAATTAAAAGGTAGAATGATTAAAATAATAGTGAATCATATTCCAAAATAGAAATATAAAGAGCATTTTGGGACAAATAAAAATGAAAAGCACAAAAAGTATTCTGGAACAGAAAGAGTATTTGATTTAACACTTCAAATTCACATTATTAAATAACCTGAAACATCGCCTGGCTCAACAACTAGTTATAGTTCTAAAAATGGGAGAATGTGAAATGTTTAGCTCTGCTCCTGAACGTGGGCATCAAATGTATTACGGGGATGTGAAAGTGGTTAAAAAAGGTTAAGACTAGAGGCCCTGACTGTCTTAAACTCTTAATGCTTCACTTCTGTCAACTTATTTTGACAAATTTACAGACGACACCTTGAAGCAGCACAATGTATTCCTTTGCTTCAAATTTTGTAAAGCAAAATAGGTCATAAAAGAAGCTAAATAAAAAAAAGAGTTACAAAATGGCAGTATCAATTTATTCAAAATTCACTCAACAAGGTGTCACTAATGAGTTTTAAAGGTAAGGCTAAGGCGAAATAATGTCACAAAAGAAAATACATCTTTTCTTGGAATAAGCAAAAGCATTGCCTCTCAAACACGACAGCGATTATGAGAGGTTATTCTGTGGGTGCAGGCCTTTTCTTGACGGTGTAAGGGTAGTACTCCTTACCATTGTCGATTCTTGTTGTTTGACCCCCAGCATCAATGAGAGCAGAAGTCACAGCCAATGCTGCTCCTGCAGAAATTGCTGTTGGAATGCTCCTTCCTAAAAACAGCACATACATCAAACAACAGAAAGAGATATTGGAAGAAATGACTAAGAAGCTTGAACATGTATCAAAATATTGCCCATTACTAAGTGCAAGAGCAATAGGAGGCCGAGCAAAAAAAAAAAAACTCAAAGAGGACCAGAATGCCAATTGTATCATAAACTTTTAGGGCCTGTTTGGTAGGCGGCGAAAAATGATGGCAATGACAATGACTTCTAGTGTTATTTTGTGAGAGATACCTACATCAATGTCCATGCTAATATTTTCCATGGTGATAAATTTCGTAGCATCCATTACCATTTATAACTGGGTAGTATTAAATGGTACTCGAAATTTATTGATAGACAAAAACACATATTTGAGGATGGAATCTTTGTAGATCAGAGTAGAAAGGTTTGAGTAGATCTCCCAATCTCAGTAGATCTGAGAAGAAAAGTTTGTTTACAAGTACAGTAGAACATCACCCATTAAGGGCCTGTTCTCTTCGGCATAAAACAGCTGAATTGAATTGAATTGAACTAAATTGAACTGAAATGAATAGTGATATGTGAGAGTAAAAGTATTGTTCAAAGCTGAACTGAATTGAATTGAACCGAAAATAAGCTGGGGAGAACAGACCCTAACTTTACAATTTTGCTACACGGATGTCTAAGTATGGTAAATATGCGATTAAGGTAGAGCGTTAGAGACGGTAAGAAAGCAAGACGAGGTAAGTTGTAACTAACAAAAACCGGAAGGAGTAATTTTCTAGGGACCCAGGGTGTAGTATCTAGTAAGCATCATTCCTTTATAATCATCAGACATAACATAGGGCTTCAACTCTAAAACCAATATAATCTTAATAAAGCTAGCCAACACCACAATTTAAAGTTGTAAACTGTGCAAATAACAATCCTAATGAAATCAAAAACCAAGTAAAGAAGCAACAAGGTAAAGCCATGGCAAAAGCAGATGCAAATCTAAAAGGGATTCTTAAAAATGACTATAAATTCCTAGAGTAAAATAAAGACTTCAAGTGTCTTTATACTATTCTTTGCAGGGCACAATCAGCATGTTCAGCAAAAAATATCATGAAAGCACCGGGACTAGTTCAGCATTGTTTCTCAAACTGTATCTAGGAACAGGGGAGGGAATTGAAAGGATTAATATCATGGAGCTTTATCATGACTTCTATGGCAGATCCATATAAGTTTCTGTATAGTTCCAGATGTAATCATAATCTTAATATGCAGTTACCCTAATTTTGTTTGTTTATACAAGAAGGGCATTCCCATCCCCCTCCCCCAAACAAAAAGAAAAAAAAAAAATAAAGATTTCACTGTATACATTAAATAACCACTATGATTTCTCAATATCATTTACTTCATGAGCTTTTAGGTTTCATCCCACCCAAAGTTCCAAGGTATAGTGCGTAAGTCGTATGTCAAAAAGTTCATTGAAAATTACTACTACCTTCGTTTCTTTTTAATCTACACATTATACTTTTTAGGCCGTTTCATTTTAATCTACATGCTTTTACTTTATCCAAATATGGTAACCTTTCCCATCATCTTTCCCTATCTTTTCAACCTATCTCTCCACTCATATATACTCTCTCTCACAAATATTTTATTTTAGTTTTGTACTTCTCAAAAGTGGCTTTCACCATTTTGCCTTTCTCTCTCTTACTCTTAGGGAATCGTCTTGATTATCCCACAAAGCAAAGTGTAAAGAATTTTTTAGGAAAGGAGGTAGTACATAAGAAGGCAAAAGAATACCTCTGAAGCCCAACACAGTAGCTCCAGCAGCAAAGCCACCAACTGCCCCGTTCACAAAGTCTCTCTTTGCCCTATAATGCTGCATCAGCTGCTCTACACCAATGTAAACACCACCTATAGCAGCAAACGTAAGCCCATAGTTTCCCATCATTTTCAAAGTCCTAATCAATCCTGGTAATGCGACTTTTCTCTCAACACGTGGCACGTCATACCATGTTGCCACAACGGTACCAAAGATTGTTCCAGCTGCTAAACCACTAGTTGTACCCTTAACCACCTTCATCATGGGGGTGTCATCGTCTTCGAAGTATCTGCGGTCTGCTGGGTCCAATGAGTCCATTACTTTACCTAACAAAGAGCATAATAAGTAAGTAGATAATAAATTCCTTTCCTGTACTAGAAATGTCCCTATATGCTATGTTGCTAGACACAGATTGATTGTTTACTCGGATACGGGTGTCCAAGTGTCCGACTCGGTTATTTTGTAGAAAAAAGACAAGTTTTTAGTTCAAAATGAAGTATCCAAGTGAAGTGTCGTGTCCGACACGACACCCGGTTTTTTAGGTAAATGAAGGTGTCGAGTAACATAGCCCATATGTGCTGAATGTGTATTTGATTTCATCAAGCTAAAATATTTTTTGGAAGAAAATGTATTTTCAGCTCCATGAGAGATACATTCGGCTCAAATAAACCTGTTACGCATTCAGTTCCAGAACCCCCCCCCCCCAACAACCACCACCGGCAAAGGGGTACAAAAAACCAATTCATATCACATAGGATATAACATAGCTCAGAGTGCTAGTTCCCTTTTAGCGGTTGAAGAAAGAAAGTCCGGGAACAATGAAAAAAAAGATATCTCTGTATCGAAAATGAAGGCTCTACGAATACAGGCAGGCCATTTTGCAATGAAATGAATTATGAAATGGTAACAGAACATTATCCCCAAATTCGAAGTCTTACTTTTAGGATTATACCAACATAAGAACCACGTGGCAATGGAAGTGATTCTTGCTTCAAGATATTTTAATACAAACAATAATGCAAGCAAAACTGAACCAAAGTGCTAGAAGTAAAAGACCATGATTGCTAGCATTAGCTTGATTTTGACCAAAAAAAAATCTATCAGCGAGGCATTGCATAATAAAACTACCAATTATTTTAGAGCCAAATATAAATGTAGCAGCAAATGTGCAATCCGATTCGGCGAATGTTAGTAAAAAGATGAAATCAAAAGCTTTTGGATCAAATGACACAAAAATGACCAAATCGTTCTCAATATGATTATAAAACAGAAAAATGCACAAGTAATCAAACAAATTCATGGAGTTAAACTTCAATTAGAACAAGGTCACAAAACCCTAGATTTTCATGATGTTCGATCTTAATCAAGAAAATCCATAGGAAAATAAGCCAGATATTGAATTAGAGGTCTTTTTTTGAACAAAAGTCAAACAGAAACCCTAATTCAAACCTAGCTCAGCTACGATATCACAAAATGCAACAAAAAATAAATTGTGACTGCCAATTTTCTCGAAATTACAGATGAATCTAAGATCAGAGAAGTACATGAACTACAAATTACGAGACAAAAATCTCAGAAATGTACCTGATAATGATGGGAGAGGAATAGAGTAGAGACGAACTCGAGAAAATGGGGAGGAGAGAGAAATTGGAGGGAGGAGTGAGTTTTGTGTAGTTAATCTGTGTCGACACTGTAATAGCCTTTTTCTGTATAATCGATATAACTTTGATATAAAACTATAAAGATGTGTTATGAAAAAGTGGGCCTAAGTGTTGCAAGTGCTTGCAAAAAAAAAAAAAAAGGTTTGCAAGTGGGATTTTAGTTGATCATAGATTGAAAGTATAATATGGAATTCCGGAGATAGTTCTATATAGCCAATCAACCTCAAAGAAAAAAAAGTGATAGAGATGAAATTCGATTTCAAATTATTGGTGTCATTTCTAAACTTTACCAACTAAATTAAGTAACAACAACAATTAAGATGATGAAAGAATTATAAATGATGCATCTAGGAAGTCAAGGTTCCTAGTTCAATAATATTCTTCTCTTGCCCTTCCATTTCTCAATATTGAAATTCATAGATTATACGACAAAAAATTCGTGATATAGTGCCACAAGATCTTGCTCAATGCCTTACAAACCTACGCTCATACCCAAAAGCCTTACAATTATTTTGATAATCTCTATTTGGTAGGAACGAAATTTACTAGTATTTGAAAACACTACTTTTAATTCCAATCGGATTTATTACAGAGCTTGACACCTGTATCTGGAATGGGATGCAAGAACTATGATGGATTTTTCTTTTACTATCTCTTCTCTTCCTCCTTACAGGTCTCATAAATCAATTACAGTCAGTTGGCATCCACCCCCAGTTGTCTATTATAAGTTAAATTTTGATGGGTCGGTTAATGGCTCTTCGGTCGCTGCTGGTGTGGCCATCCGAGACTCTACTAGGCAACTTATAGCTGCTCAAATATATTGATTTGGTCAAACATTAGCTCTTGTTGCGGAAGCATGGGGATTAAAAAATGGGCTTCTACTTGCCATCCAACATCAAATCCAAGAATTATACATTGAAGGAGATAGCCAAGTATTTATAAGAATATTGCAAGGATATTATCAGTGCCCCTGGGTCATACAAACTCTCATTGAAGACATACGACAACTTCTTACTCGCTTCAGATTCTATACCATTAAACATATTTTTCGGGAAGCCAATCAAGTAACAGATCTCCTATCAAAAAAAGGTCACATCAGTTCTGCTAACACAGTTGACATCGATCCATCCACGGATCCTAATCTTCAAAAATTCGTTCTCCTTAATTCGTTAGGGTACTCCCTTGAGAGAAGGGCGTCCTAACTTCACTTATGTACCAAAAAAAAAAAAAACCTTATTGTCATAATAACCCTTGATGAGGAACACAACAGTCAACGGTCAACAGGCATTTGTAGTGCCATGCGAATGTTGCTCTAAATGATGCACATCTAAATCTATAATTTATATTTAATTAATCTCTCCCTATGTTACACATACTGAGGTACGTGTTCAAGTGTCTGATTCGGCTTTTTTGAAAAAAAAAATTTAATAATTTTGGCCCAAAATGAAGTATAAAAGTGTCTTACCTATGTCCGAGTGTCGAAAATTTGACACGAATACTTGAAGTAATACAAAGAATTCAAGTAACATAAATCTCTCCTTATTCGATGATGTGAAATGGGAACAATAACACAAGTTAAAGTAAAAGATTCAAGTTTCCACTCTTGAATCTCAAATGGAGAGACTAGAGAGAACATGATGGGGATAAAAATGGTAGTGAGGCATTATCTTAATGGTAAATGTTCTAAGGTGTAAGTTTTGCTTCCTTTTGTTAAAATATATAAGTCGTGATCATTTCGACATAAGCACGTAAGATAATAGTTTCATAACATTAGTATAGTACTATTTGTATTTAATTTTATCCTATTTTCTCTATATTATTTTTTGTTAATAAATGTACAGTAAATTTATTAAGGTGAAGAGAAGTAAAGAATGCACCTTTAGGGCATGTTCTCTTCGGCATAAAACAGTTGAACTGAACTGAATTGAGTTGAACTGAATAAAATTGAACTGAACTGAACTGAATTGAACTGAACTGAAATGAATAGTGATATGTGAGAGTAAAAGTATTGTCAAGAGCTGAACTGAACTGAACTGATCTGAACTGAACTGAACTGAAAATAAGCTGGAGAGAACAGGCCCTTAATCTAACTTATTGAGGTAATTATACTATACTTCACCAAAACTAAGTACAAAGAGCTCATCGAGCCAGTATGATTAACTCCACTATAACTCAAGCTGAAATCTTGTAAATAATAGATCTTCTAGGGAAACATCCAGCCAAATAAATATTTGCCTTGGACCTTTGGTTTTGAGCATCATGGTTACAAGTTGAAAGAGATAGACAGTGAGCAATCGAGAATAATAGGGTAATACTGACTGGTCACTCTTTTGACGATTTATATTTATATATATTTTCTCCGTTTTAAAGTATCTATAATACTTATGAAAGAGCAAGTTTAACTATTAATCTTTTTAACTATCTATTAGTTAATATTATAAAAAGTTGATATATTTTTTTTATCAAATATACATTAGAACTAATCCAACAATATTTTATCAAACTAAAAGAAATAGTGCTATAAATAATGCAAAAAAACAAAAGAAATACGGTTAGTTTAATCTTCATCCATCTTATTTCACTTGCTACATTTATTTATTTTGTAACCAGTCTATGACCCACAAAAGAAATATTAATGTTCTTTATTTTGTCATTTTTATATAAGATTATGGTCCTGTACTACGACTTGTCTCATCTCCTAAATACTTTTTCCTTTGCCAGACTCCTCTCCTATATGGGCTATATATTTGTTCCCACAATAATATAGCATGTAATTAAAAATATGGCTGAGTACTAGCAAAATCAGGTATTACATTCTAGTAATTAGGTTCTTAGGGTCTGCAGATTCATCATTATACATAGTTTATGCTTAGTAATTTAAGCTTTGTTGTTGTAAACATTTGGTGTAGCATTCCAAGGAAGTAAATCATTTCTGTAAAAAAACTTGTAATATCTCATACTATGAATAATGACAATAATAACATGCAGGAGTAACCAAAGATGATTATATCATAATTCATAGTACTGCACGTCAAAAAAGAGATGACAGTACTAGTACAAGCTCCCAAAACTTATGAGCTCAATAATCAAATATGATTATTAGTGGGTTTTCAAAGCCTGCTACCACACACAACATCAGGGTAAGAATCCTACAATTTAAAACAGAAAGTGTTTACTTTTTTCTGCTAAGCTAACAGACTGAGACTACCTAATTGGAGATGCAATGCAAACTCCTATGAAAATTCTGTATCATTGCAGAAACAGAAGTTATAATTATGTGCACTTTGGTCTATCTTTTGTTTCTATAACCTTAAGATTAAGCTTATATCTTTTAACCTGCTTACAGGAAAAAAAAAACTACTCTCTACATGTAATGCATTTACATAACAAAGGGGATTACAGTGAAAAGAAAAGTAGGTCCTGCTCCTGCAGATTACGAATCCAATTCAAGGCAGGTTATATGAGAGATCTTGTCTACATAGTATCCATCAGGGCCAAGGCACCTTTTCACCATCGATAGAGACTGTCGGATGGTTAGACGACAAAGAGACTGAGGTAAGTCGTCAGAGAAAAGCACAAGTGCTGGGCACCTCTGGATCTCAAATTCACGGAGGGTGATTATGCGTTGAAGCTCCTTACAGTTAACTGACCTGAGCCTGGAGAATTGATCTAATTTAAGAATGTTGAGTTTGGTGGGCATGGAACCATCTGCAGGAAATGACTCTACATTTACAAGTCCTCCAATGCTTAGCTCTCTAAGAAAGCTGAGTCCACCGAGTTTCCAATCTGCATATTTCTGGGTGAGCTGCCCGCAGCCAAAGATTTGCATGGACTCTAGGCTAGGAGGCAATCCGCTTGGAGGAAATGACTCGAGTTTGGGGCACTTCCAGATATCCAAGTGCTTAAGGGTGCTGCAGAGTCTATCAGGCAAAGAAGTAAGAATTTCACAATTATATATTCGCAATCTTTGAAGGTGAGCAGGTAGACCACTTGCAGGAAAGGATGCCAATGCAGTACAAGATTCTATGTTGAGCCACTCCAGTGACATGCAGCTAGACAGTGCCTCAGGCAAAGTTTGAAGTTTGTGACAACCTGCAATGCGGAATGTCAACAACAGAGGAAGAGAAAAATCATCCTCTGGAAGTAACTCAAGCTGTACACAATTTTCGAAAGAGAGACACCGAAGACAAGGAAAGTTGGTAGGCATATTGTTGGGTGGTGACTGAAGGCTGCTACATCCATAAATAGCTAAGGTTGTGAGATAGGGAGCAAGGAACCCTTCGGCTGGGAAGGAAACCAGCCGATTACATTTGCTAATGCTCAGGTCGTGCAAAGATGTAAAACCCGTATCAGCCCCATCTAGAACAATCGGGAACTCAGTGAGACCATCACAAGTGGAGATTTCCAGAAAATGTAATAGTTGGAAGTAGCCTGCTGGAAATCGTAGAGGAGAAGAAATATATAGTAGAAACAAATATTGCAATTGTGAGGCGCCATTAAATATTATTTGTTCATCTGTATAGACTCTTATTGATCTGACGGAAGCAGGAAGATTCCAAGGCTGCAAAGCTATTGTCCCCCTCCCCTCTGTCGAAATTGACAGATTCCCCAAAGATGTCAAGTCCCGAATAGCTTCTTGAACTTTAGCAACTAAATCATCTTGAACCTGCTCCACAAACAAGTTTGTAAGATGAGTAAAGCGAGCAATACTCATTACATCTATCCTTCCAAATGCTATAAGGCATAATTCACGGAGAAGTGGTGCATTAGAAAGTATTCCAGAGAGCTTTCGGCATCCCCATATACTCAGTGACATTAAAGAAGGAAGCTCCAAAGGAAGATCACCCTCGAGCTCTCCACAATCTTTCACCGACAGCTCTACTAAACAAGGAAAAGGACTAGCATTACCTTCAAACATGCACCACTTTTTCAACTGTTGCAACCCTTCAAACTTCAGAGTCAGCAATGATTTAAATGGTGATGAAGTTGCACTATGCTGGCCATAAAATCTTGCACCCAGAGTTTCCAATTTATGAAAACCCTTGATTAAGAGGTGCTTGAGTAGAGGCAACTGTCCCAAGGATGGCAATTCAACACAATTTGTACACTGTTTCAAATGTAGGACCTCCAAGTTACAGAATGTATCATTACCTACCCAATCTGGGAACTTCTTCCCTTCGTAAAAATCAATTGTAAGTCGTACCAAGTTTGTATGAGGCTTTAACGCATGCATTAGTTGTTCATGCTGCCTATCAGCAACAGAGCACTCGTCATGCTGCATAAAAACTAACTCATCAAGGTGTCCTTTATCCATTAAATTAGCGGCATAAGCATCTGCCTCGGCAACAATATTCTCAAGTCCAGATATCCTCAGACTTCCTCTCAGCTGTGATAGTTCCCCTAATTCTCTGATGCTACTTCCATGACTGTCACTCGCTACAAAATCTGTTAAAGTTTGAAGGCAGGTTAATCTGCCAATATGTTCTGGCATCTCCTCTATGCATGTACCATCAATGTTAAGGTGGCGTAGGTGAATAAGTTTTCTCATCATTGCTGGCAATATTCTCAGCTGTTCGCATTGATATAAGATAAGTGTTTGTAGATTCAACAAGTCACAGATGGACTCTGGCAGTTCTTCAACAAGGGTGCATGAGAAATCCAAGTAGCGCAAGTACTTTAGACTGCCAATAGAAGGTGGTAAGCTGGTAACTTTGTAACCGGACAAACTCAGCAAACGCAGGCAAACAAACGTCTGCAATGAATGCAACAGGTTGTATGATATGTAATAACGAGATTGACTGGAGAAGCATCCAACTGACAAGAATGTACGTAGACGGTCAGTACAAGCAGCAGGCCCAAACTTTTCAACTGTTTCATACTTGCTCTGCTTATATGATAAATGACGAGGAGTTCCCATGACAACGTGTGAAACGTTTGGCTCCAGTATGACACCAAATTCACCCATAACATAGAAGGCCAAGTCATGAATCAAATCATGCATGACATAGCAATTCTTTTTGGAGCTTGACACTTGAAAGAAGGATCGTGCCACTAAATCACGGAAGTAGATGATACCAATATCTTCTATTCTTCTATTATCATTTCTTCCATGCTCTATAAAACCTTCAGCCATCCACAACAAGACCAGTTTATCTTTTTCAAATTGGTAATTCTTGGGAAAGATAGAACAATATGAAAAGCACCTCTTCAGATGTGCAGGAAGATAGTTATAACTCAGCAATAATGCTGGAAGAATTTCTTTCTTACAAGAAGGCAAATCCCACAAGTTGCTGCTTTCTATGAATTCCCATTCCTTGGCATCCAAAGTAAAGCTCAAAAGACACCCGACAGCTTTGACAGCAAGTGGCAAACCACCACACTTTGCAACTAGTTGTCTACCAGTAGCTTCCAACTTCACATCTGGAGCTGCAAGTGGATCACCAAATGCATGCATTTTAAACAAGGTCCAACAATCATCATGAGAAAGCTCGTGCAAGAGATGAGTATAGAAAGGACGAAACATTTTAGCAATGCCCTCATTGGATGTTGTCACAATTATAGTGCTGCCTGGGGCAGCAGACTTCAGCGAGATAAGCAAGGCGTGCCATCCAGTACTAATCATGTTCTCATCCCCAACATCATCTAACACAATCAGGATCCTCTGCTTGCATACCCTTTTACGAAGACAGGTCTGGTTGGACTCCAAATCTTCAAAGTGCTGATTGGGGTCGAAAGGTGTACTAAGAATTGACTTCATAATATTGATAACATTAGACACCTCAGGAACACAAGTCCATGATTTAAATTGAAAAATGTCATCCACTCTAGGATCATTGAATATCAATTGCGCAAGTGTTGTCTTCCCAATCCCAGGCATTCCGATGATAGCAAATGTACGAATGCTACAATCTGGAAACCTTGATCCTTTGATCAAGCTTCCATGCTTATCAGTTTTCGGCACACCATCCTTTAAAAGCTGAATAAATAGCTCCTTTTCTGAATCTCTACCACATATCATTGATTCATCCACAAGACTCGATGTGAGTCGTGAGGATGACAAAAGTCGAGGCTTCTCCAAACCAGATTTCAGATTAAGTACATCTATCAGTTGAGAGAATCCTTCAAATCTCTTATTGATCATATGGATTTTGGAAATTGTTCCTTGATGAAATGGATCAAGCGCAGCAACCATTCTGCCAAAGGTAGCAGTAATGCTGCTCATAACTTGAGATGAAGTTTCAGATTCCACCCTTTTCACAAGGGTTTTCGTATGAATTTCATCTAAGAGATCTTCAGCATCATACACAGCATGCTTCACTTCATTAACCCAACTCTTCACATCAGGATCAGTATCCTGCTTCTCCTCTGCATCGTTGATCACCCGTCTAACTCTAATCATTGAAGTTCTCAGCTTCCAGAGCTCGGTAGCAGTTGAATCAGAATGACTACCCATCAAGTATTCCCTTATATTCTCAGGTGCTAACCTATCAAGCAAGACATTGAAGAGACCTGAAATGAAAGGAACAACTGCATAGCTACTCACTGCATCCATCTTTATTTAAGTGGTGCAAAGGAACAACTCAATCTGAAGAACAAATGACTGTATCAAACACTTCTTTACTTTATAATTAAAATGGTAAAGGAGGAACTGCAGTGTATGTGGAACTAAAAGGAATACATTATTGTTTGTAATGGTGAAAACCAGAAATTAATCTCAACAGCAAATGAGAACTACAAAAATGCAGACTGTTTTTGGTAATCAAGAGTGGACACAATGTGCAGCTTTCGTTCTAAAATATATTTTGTCTTTGGGTTCGACACAAGAAGTGTAACACTTATTTTAGAACGAATGAAGAACTGTAAACTTAGACTCAGTGAATTTAAATTAAATGGACAAACTAAGGTGATGCATTAAAGTTAATTAGGCCGACAATAAAACAACGTAGGAAGCATCAGCAATACTAGGTACTAGAATCTTTCAATTTAAAAGTACTAAGCACTAGAAAGAGATTACATGGTTAGGTGAAATAATGATAATATTCCCGCCACAACCATTTTATTTTTTAAAACCAAACTATTTTATATTATTATTCTTGGCACTATGCGCCCCACAGTCCAGTAGAGATTATTAACTTAGCTGTCCGCACTTATTTGCAATTTCAGACCTCCATCCCCAAATTACTTTGTCTACTAATCAACCATTAATCAAATTCTCCACTAAATTTGTGGATAAAGCTCCACTAAAATCCATTACTAATTTGTTATGAATATTATCAAATATGAACCAAATCAACCATTTGGACTTCCTTGCTTACTAACCTTCATTTGTGTATAAAGCTCTACTCAAATCTCAAAGTCTCTATAGTGATTCCATTAGCACTTAGAAATAGGGCTCTTTCTCAAATTTTTTTGCGCATTTTGCATTTTGCTCATTTGAGCAAGATATATGACAAATAGTTTTGCTTATGAGTACATAATATTAGCTGCTCGAGGGAGCACATAAGAGTGTGTTTATACATGAGGCTCTCTTCTAGTGTATAGACTATGTCACATTAGATTCCACTAACTGTTCATTGTTCAGACTCATACCAGATTTACACCAGTAAAGTTCGATACTATTAGAATAGTGATGGTGTGAGGCAATTTAATTAGAGAAGAAAAGTAATTGTTGGATTGTACAATATAACTCAGATGAAGCATAAAGTCTTGAAGATTGTCTTGATTTTCAAGACTGGACTCAGGTAAAGTCTGGCACATTATTACATTTGACTCCCAAAATCTGAACAAAGTCTCTAGCTAATTAAGACCCTTCCAAACCTTACTGATCTGCTCACACTATGTGGATAAAGTAAATCTGAACGCAATCAATCTTTTGGACTTCCTTGTGGTTGTGGGTGGGAGTGGGACTTGGGAGGTAATAACAACCATTCTTGCATGAGTGGATGCACAATAAATTGTTATAAGACAAGGGTTACTCTTTGCTTTAAGTGGTTTACTTTTCTTTTAATATTAAAAAATTACCCGTCGAATAAGCTTTTTGCCTTACTTTATTACTTTACTAGTACATTATGCATGCGATACGTGTGATTTATTTTCAAGATAAATTCTAGCTTTTTTTGGGTATAAGTAGGGGTAAAATTTTATACATACATTTTCTTTGACTAAATTTCGTAAGTTAAGCCTGTATCACTTAAACTTTTTTTTTATTAATTTCTTTTACTTATTCTATCTTTTAGGTTTTTAAAGTTAAACTTCATGAACGATATAAGAATTTATTTAGGATTTCTTATGTTGTATTGACATAGACCTTTTGTGTTAAATTAAATGGTTTATTGTCAAAAACAACCTTTTAAAAGTGTTATTTTGTGAGAAACAAACTTATAATTGTTTTTGTGAGAAACAACCTTTAAATGCGATTTTCTTGTCACATCAGACCTTTCGACCATTTTCCGGCATTGACTAGATTTTTCCGATGAAGACTTGAATTTTCCGGCGAAGACATTTTTTTTACCCTCTTCCCTCTCTTTTTCCCTCCAATTTCTTCCTCCCAACCCCACCCCAACCTTCAGCCTCACCCCCATTCTCCATCCTCCATCCTCACCCTCTCGCCTTCTCCTTCGCACAAGAAGCCACCACATCGGCACTGGCTGGAAGCCTAGGGCGGATCCCCTATTTCAAACCTAAAGAAAACATTCTCCCTCTCCTCTCTTTCAAATATCTGCCCCCATTTGAATCTCTTGTGAACATGTCATTTCATCTCTTTTCTCTCATCTCCCCGTGGTTGCACGAAAAATTCAGCTTGTTGCCATTAACAATAAGAAGGGAGACAGAAAACAAAGGCGACAAATTTGGGAGAGAAGGAAAGAGGATGAGCAGCAGTGGCGGTGTTCAGTGGTGGTGTTCAGCGAGGGTGGAGAAGGCGAGAGAGATGTTGCCTGAGAGAATGAGGGGTCAGGGAAGGAAGTGAAAGAGAGGAGAGAGAATGGTTTGAAAGAAGAAATTGGAGGGAATAAGAGAGGGAGGGGGAAAAAAGTCTTGGCCGGAAAAATCAAGTTTTGGCCGGAAAAATCAAGTCAATGCCGGAAAATGGTCGAAGGGTCTGATGACAAGAAAATCGCATAAGGTTGTTTGTCACAAAAAAAAAATTTACAAGGTTGTTTCTCACAAAATGACACTTTTAAAAGGTTGTTTCTGACAAAAAACTCTTAAATAAATTATTATATTTTGTTAATTGATTGATTTTTCCGTTTTGATGTAATACTTGATTGTATTAGCGAATTGATCCATTGATTGATGTAATATTTCTTTATACATATATATTTAATGTTTATTTTTTACGGCTCAATTATGACTTGATTGTCTTCAACATTTAATTAATATTATATTTGAGTTTGACTTTATTTTTATTTTTTTGGTAGTAGTTGACTTACTAATGGAAGTTAAATAAATTTATAAAGGGGTCATCATATCCCTCATCCCTTATATAACAGAAATTAGTCTTACTCTAAGAAAAATAACTACACATATCAATGATCAATTGTGATCTTAAATCAGTTTCACTTAAAACTTGCACAACGTTTTTATAGTGTCTTGTGTGCAAGCTCAAACTTCACATATTTGTAGGTAGGTAAAAAAACGACTCTATTGGACTCACATGAACAAAAAAAGATAACCATTGACATAAAGCCCCTAACTTCTCTCTGCCCCTCACTTCGAAACACCATGCCCCTTCACAGAAAACCACCGCTGCAAGCTCGCTAGTGGTCGCAGTGTCCCCGACGAGCCTGCTTCTCGTTCTGTTCTTCTTCCTCGATGTCCCCTCCCCTCTTTCGTCGTTTCTCCAGCGCCCTCCCCTTCCCCTCCCCTGTTTGGCAGTGTCCCTTTCCCCTTCCCCTACTGTGTCCCCCTTCCCCTGCCGTGTTCCTCCGGCGCCGTGTCTCCTTCCCGTTTTCGTCGGTTTCCCCCTTCTCATGTAGTTGCGTGGGATTCCCTCCCCTCCCCCGCTGGCGCGTTGATCTCCCCCTCCCCCGTGGTTGCATGGGTTTTCCTCCCCTTCTCCGTTCTCGCGTCGGTCTTTTCTACCTCCCCGGTGTTCTTCGCTGTTCGGTTCCCTTCCCCATGGGTATTGGTCCTCCCCTTCCCTCCCCCATTTTTTGTATCGAGCTCCCCTTTCCCCTCCCCCTGGTTGTTGGGCTCTCCAACTAGTTATCTTGGATGTCAGTATGTTTGGTTTTTTCTTAAAATGTGTGTTAAATCTCCGAATAATAGGAGTGTGCTGTTTTCGAGTTGCTAAAGATGTTGTCCATGGTCGGTTGTGGGCATCAACAAGTATTTGTCACTTAGCTCAGGATTGGTGGATCAAGGTTGTACCAGTAGAATATGTAGTTTTTTTTTGGAATATGTGTCGTGGGAACAGGTGCCTCAAAAAGTACTATGAGCATGGGCGAGGTGATGAACATTTTTCATGGTTGGGACATATGCTTTTCGATTTTGCAAACCAGAAGTGTGTCCGAGAGCTCACCTTGTTTGGCTCTCTTTTTAGCTTTTCATTAATCTAAATGGTCCTTGCCTTGACAACTTCAAATATGAATGCGGCACCCCAGTTGCATTTGGGGGTTTTCAACACTTCTATTCATTTGTGTTTCTCCTCTATAATGGAGAAACCTGAATTACTCTCGAGCGAGAGTGATGAGTCACAATAGAACGTGACTCTTCAAAAGATAATGAGCCCAGAAACCCAAGCAATAGAAGATTCTTGGGATTGCTCATGCGGCGAGATGCAAAGCTTGTCGTTGATTGTTCGTTGTCCAGATCGTGCACACCATCCGCTTCTTCTACCACTTTCATCAGCCATCTACGGTTTGCATCCACCATTACAAGCACTGACCAGCAACACCCCTTTCCTAAGCGACTCTTTTTTATCGATTTTACTTATTTTTGTTTTAGATGGAATGTACGAGCTCATGAAACTTCTTAAGATTTGTTTATTTGATTTAGCTTTGGTTGTATGAACATTAGGTTGTACTTACTCTTTTAATTAATGCAAATTAATACACGATTTCTCATTGTAAAATAAAAATAAAAAATGAACAACCTCTAGCAAGTCTATTCAATCAACTTCCTGTGGACAAACAAAAAAGTCTATTCAGTCAACTTTGCATGTTACTCGTATAATGACAAAGAATGATTAAGCGGAATGATACCACTAACCTAATGTATAAGATTAGTTAATTATATTTCTTAAAACAAAATACTAGTCAATAATAAATTGACTATTATCATTGACTAGTGACCTTCTCATAATCCTTAATTCCTCATTATTGGCTTCACCTTTCGATTCCTAACTCGAAATCCATGCTTCAAAGATCAAAATTTCATGAGTTCTTGTTTAGCTTGTGCAAACTAAAGAAAGAAAAAATTGCTTATTCAATTAACACAACCCCGAAATAATAAAGATGTCTTGTATGAATGTAACGGAGTTACCTGATGAATGTATGTCGCTTATCTTGTCGCTGACGTCGCCGAGCGATGTCCTCCGATCATCGGTGGTAACGAAGCAGTTTTCATCAGTCTCTGAATACGACGTCGTATGGAAGAAGTTTCTGCCGTTGGATATTGATGATATCATTTCTCAATCATCTACACCATATCTTCTTCAACAATTAACTTTGAAGAACTTCTTTCTCCATCTCTGTCGTTCTCCTCTACTCTTCAACAATGACACTCAGGTGACCTTTTTATGTTCTGTTAATAATTTTCTAGCTCTCTAATTCGCCATATTAGGCCCTATTTTCTTCAACCTATTTAACATATTAAAAGATCTGATGAGATGTTCGGTTCAATTTATCTTCATTCATTTAAGAAAAAAATAATTAATAAAATAAGATAAAACAAATGAGTTAAAAAAATTGAATCTTTCGATTTAATGTTATACTACTATATATTGATTAAGGCGAATCCAGTTACAATTGTTAAATACTAGTCTTACATACACGTAATGTGCGAACGCATGATAACAAATAAAATATTAGTTATCTATTTCTTTTTTTTTTCTTTTTTTTTTCCCTTTCCTATTTTTTGGTGTCCCCAATGTGTTGCTTATATAATAGAGACTAGTTTTTATATGCACGCGATGCGTGCGAAGATACATAGAAAATTAATTTCTTTTAGGAGATGAAGAAATTTAAATTAATTATTTCTAATAAATTAGGAATATTTGAATTGTTGATGGTTTTCTTTTTGTAATATTTTTTTATTTTTAAATTAATTAGGTAGTTTTATTTTTTATTTTTTCATCAAAGTAAGTAGTTAGAATAGGGATGTTATGAGGGTAAAATATTTCTAATATTTTGGTGTCCTACCCCTCTTCCCATATAGAATAGAGATATTATTATTTATAAATCTATAATATGATTTTATTAGTTTTTCGTAATTTTCAATCTTGTGGCGAAATTTAAAAATAGACGTTATAATATGATAAAATGAAATTGGGTTAAGAGAATATTATTACCTTAATTAAAAAGAAAAAATTATTTTAAATAAGTCAACTTTTGCGCGGTCTTCTCATATCAAGTCTACCTTTTGATTATTCCTGATTGAGTTAGGCTTGCGTGTCTGTTTTCTTCTATTGAGTTTTAACATGTTTGTGACTTGTTTAATAGGTTACTTATTATACGTGTTACATGTTAAAATTACTAAAGACGTATCATAAGTAACCTACTAAACAAGTCACAAACATGTTAAAACTCAATAGAAGGAAACAGACATATACACGTCTAACTCAATCAGGAATAATCAAAAAGTAGACTTAAAATGGGAAGACTGCGCAAAGGTTGACTTATTTAAAACAATTTTTCCTGTTAGAGATCGAAAAACTTGTCTATGTCTCTATACTATACTTACATATAATTATGTTTTACTTTGAAACAGGAAAAATAGGAATGGTAATGGGTTGGTGGTTAAACTTTCACATTTTCTTTCAAAGATCACCTGAGAAGATTATAAATGAGAAAATAAAATTGCACAAGTATTAAATATGTATTTTTCATCATGTTTATTATTTGCTCATGCATTTTTTTTGAAACAAAAATATTTTTAGGAAATTAAGAATATGCATATTCTATTCAAAAGATATGGACGTTTATTTAACAATTAATATATGTCCTTTAATTCTATAGATAAAGTCTAAGTGAAATTTTATATGACAACATACATGAGAATAGTATAATGACGATTCATTCTAGTAAAAATGTAACCTTTTTGTTAAAATATTATATAGTAATCATTTTTTCTGAAATTGTAATTATTTAGGAAAATTGGTTTCACGTGGGTAAAAATCATACATTATAGCCAAAATAAATTATATTCGAAAATATAAATTGAGAAAATTATATTAAGATATCATATGATAGTTTTCTCTTCATATATTTATCAAATTATATGGTTAAAATTGATGAACTTTAATTTTGAAAATAATGTAGTGGATTGATCAATACGTTATGAGATCATAGACTTTTACAATATAATTACAACAATTTGATTTTTATAATATTTTAAGACCAATACTCAACTTAATTATGTGATATGTTAAGATGAGAAATGACGATATAGATGATAATTAACATGACCTTGTTATTGATGATGTGACATTGTAATCTTATTACTGATGATGTGACTTTGTGACCTTATTATTGTCCCGAATATGTTGCATAATTTAGAGCTTTGCCTTGGATAAACGGAGTGGAAAGAAATGCTACATGCTTGGTGCTAGGGCCTTAACGATCACATGGGGGAGTTCTCCGGAATATTGGAGTTGGAAAGTTGTACCCGAATCAAGGTCGTCCCTCTATCTACATTTCATAGCATTTTAAAATGTTTTATTCCATGTTATCAATGCACTTTATAGATTTTAACGTCGATGCCCATAATGTTATACTTTCTCCCTTTTTTTAAAATTATATATTTTTCTTTTTTCGTCCTTTTCTTTTTAGTCTATATTTTCACTTTTACACTTTTTCATTTTAATATACACTCTTATTTTTAAACTTTTTTATTATTGCTTCTCCTAATTAAATGAGTAAATTGAAAAGAAACGAAAGGAATAATAACAAAAGAATGTTAATATCCCAATTCTAAATTCTATATGAATTTCAATGCATTTAACAAAGAAATATTGCAACGATCATTATGCAACATAGTCTTAGTTGAGACATGTTATAAAATGATTTATCATGAGTCGGCATGCATGAGATATTGGTTGTGGGCCTTGTGGCCACTTTCACTCTACATAAATTATTTTTGTTAATTGAGATTGATGAAATGGAAAAATTAGAAATGAGTGAAGACGTTAAATGGCATATATATATGATCTCAATGTGTTTTAATTGTAGATTTCCAGAGCTTGCTGTGCTCCAAGATGTATGTTGGCTTGACATAATTGGAAAATTTTACATCAAATTCCTTTCACCAAACACGACTTATGGTGTATATTTTGTGTTTAAGATGGATGAGAACAATCATCGAGGATTTGATAATACACCAGTGAATGTATCTATATATGAGAGTGATGAATATGGGTTCTCCGGAGAAAACGATGTTAAGGTTGTTAAGCGCTTTTATCTCAAGGCACCAATGGTTAGGAGACGTTCACGAAGGCCGAAAGAGCTTCCAATCGAGAGGGAAGATGGATGGATGGAAATAGAGATGGGTAGGTACCATCATGTTAGTGTTGATGATGGCATTGATGAAGGGGTGACATTGGTGATGATATTAAGGGAGATTGATGAAGGTCAGTGGAAAAGTGGTCTTGTTGTTCAAGGTATTGAACTTCGTCCTTTGGACTGATTACTGTGAACTGTGATGGATAGCAATACGGAGCTATGTTGTACTTTATCTCTTTTATAATACTTGTAGGGTAATAAAGAACCTACGTTGTTGTATTTTTTTTTTAAGTGTACTTTGTTGTATGTTAAAGATGAACAAAAGCATGTTTCAAATAATATTAGTTATTACTCATCTAGACATTTTTTATTCCGTCACTAATAATGAAAATAATGTTAATACACTGGTTCTTGTCTCATCCTATCTCCAATACTATAGATCATCATGTCATGTTTACACCAATATATTTTTGGTCATTAAGGGTAAGTAGATTTCATGATTACAAATCACCTATGCTATTTGTCGCATGTATAATATCGCCTTTTTTTTTCTTCTTTTTTTCTCCTTCCTTTACTTTTTCTTACTTCTTCCATAACCACCACCTTTTCCGCCACTGTTGCCACCACCATCCCCGCCAGCCCCTGTCCCCACCCCTGCGACCCCTACCTCACCCACGTGCAGTCCCCCATCCCCTGCAGGCCACTAACCCCACATACCCCACCCTTCACCTCCGTACGTCCTCTCCCCCATTCACCCTTCGCCTTCCTCGTCCCTCCCCTCTCTCCTCTCCCTTTGTCCCTAACATCGCACAGCCCCAGAAGCCCTCCCAAGTCCCAACCCACCCTTTCCCCTCTCCACCTCCCTCCTCCTCACTCTCCTTTCCCTCCGTCCCAGATATCCAAGTGCCTAAGAGAAACCTTACTCATGATCTTAAATAAGATCACGTACATAATCTTAAAAAAAAAATCACATCAGATAAAGAAGTAAGATTCACATCTCCATCCCCAAATCAGTTTGTCTACTTATCAACCATTAATCAAATTCTCCCCTAAATTTGTGGATAAAGTAGCTCCTAAAATCTATTACTAATCTGATGTAGAATATTCAAATTTGAAAGTAATCAACCATTTGGGACTTCCTTGCCTTCTAACGTTCATTTGTGTATAAAGCTCTACTGACATCTCAAATTTTTTATAGTACTTCCATAAGCACCTAATATTAGCTGCTCCCACATTTTTCGGCACATTTTGCTTATATGAGCAAAATATATGACAATATTATTTTTGCTTAATTGAGCAAAATATATGACAAATATTTTGGCTTATGAGTACATAATATTAACTACTTAAGAGCACCTAAGGATGGGTTTATCTTTTAGGTTCTCTTTTGGTTTGAAGACCATATCACATTGGATTTCCACCATTATATAATTCAGACTCATAAGATTTGCTCCGATTTTGTACATTATCTCTCATACTCATGGAAAAGAAGTTTGATACGATTAACGATGATACGACGCAATTTAATTAGACAAGAAAGGTAAAAGTTGGATTGTATAATATCATCCATCTGAAGCATAAAGTCTTGAAGAGAGTCTTGATGTTAGGACTCTTCTCAAGAATCAAAGTCTTAGACACATTATTACATTTGACTCCCAGAATCTGAACAAAATCTCTAGCTAAGACCCTCCCATACCTTATGACCATTAGATGAGAAATTAAAGGTGAAGCACACCAACCACTTATACAGGAACTCTACTAATGTCTTAACTTTTCTTAGTAGAAAGCTTATATTATCTTTTCAACAACTCAAGTTTAATTTCCTAACAATCAGATCATATAGCTTTATACCTGTGTTTCCTGTAGGATCTTGCCTAGTGAAATCCACGCGAGCTGCTACGAGAGATTTTCCTGCTGATAGTAGAAGACATAATTTTCTTGACTCAGGTGGAGCAAGGGAATATAATTATGTACTTTCAAGATAGGCTACCCGACGCTTCGATGTTTCAGATTCCTTGACTGAGTATCCTAAATGTGGCACATTACTTGGTGACATCCTGCACGCTTTGCAAGTTTGGCAGCAACAGCACTGCCAACAAGAGCTGAAAGGTTTGGAGCAATGTATTCCATTCTCTACACAGCATAATCATCATATATGGCCTGAAAAAGTCAAATTAATGCAGACTTATTTTAAACAGTACAAGGTAGTACCTAAGCAAATGCTCGGCCCTTTTTATTAATATATTTTCTGCAATAACTAAAAAATTGGGCATTATTAACAGATATAAAGCATAACAACATTTATTAGGTAGAAAATATATCCAATTCTTTTAGAAGGGTGGTTGCAAGTAAAATGAGGTTATTGGGATTTCAGAAAAATTTGGCATTAAACAAGGATACGGAGAGGGGACAAATTCAGATGCGTTCTGTGGTTTCTCGTAACGATTCATGTCTAGCCGAACCCAAATTAATTGTGGGCTAAGGCTTTTGTTGTTGTTGTATCCATTTCAGATCACACATCTCACATGAATGTGGACCCTTGGATGCTTCAATTTTAGGAGGAACTGAAACTATGCTGTTTACTTCAATCCAACTAGCTAGGGAAAGTGTCCTTATGCCATGTCCATAACTTAGAATCCTTGATACCGTGTTTGAATATCTTCAAGCTAAGAGTTGATGTCATGCAAAGATTGTAAGCCCATGAACATGACATCAAATCTTGTCTAAATTGCTTGTCTTAGTGACCAAGCATATGAATTATTAATGTTTCATAAAAGCTACACTCCTATTCTTTTTTATGGGTCTGAACACCGAATGAGCAACAAGGCCGCAAATGCATTACAATGACTATAGATGGGAGAGGGCCTTTCACAATTGGAAAACCCTCACTACCTCGAACCTTATTAGTGCCAGGTAAGTCCAAGCAATCAATTCACACAAATCTGCACGACCTAACCAATCACTACCTCGTAAGGGCATGCCATGGAAATATTCTCTTTTGCTTATGGAAAACAGAAATACTACTGTGTTAGATCACTCTCTTCCTGAAAATAATTTGATCAATAAAAGCATTATACTTCTTTCTGAAATACCTTACATTCCGTTTGGTTAGTGGTTATAAATAGTGGTAATGGTAATGAAATTTAGTGTAAATTTGTAAAGATTTTCACATGTGACCATAACCATGGGAATGAAATTTTATCTCAAAACATGAGTTTTCCTTTATAAATTTTCATTACTACCTAATACCACCTTCCCAAGTGGTAATGAATAGTAATGAGATTTTAGTAAGATAATGGATATCTTGTGATTAAGTAGCATTACCATTGGTAATGACATTGGATTTCTAGTACAAATTTACTATAATGCATTACCATTCCCATAATTTATAACCTCTTACCAAACGGGCCATGAAGGGATATGTTCCTCCAGTCTGCAATTCCACCTCCAATTTATGTCTTTCAATCTAGTGGATGTACCTTATTTAGGGCATATATACTGCGATCCCACCATTGATGGTGTTGATTGATTATGATCAATAAGCTTGACAATAACGCACATGCTTAAATATACAATTTTCTATTATCTTAAAAAAAAAAGCTATTAAATGATTTAAGAAGTTCAAGTGCCAACATGTGATTGAGGAGTGAAGTCTGGGGATCAGAAATTTGTCAAATATTAAAAGTTCTAAATATGTAAATAAAAAAAGCAAAAATTAAAATATTATGAAAACATGGTATTTTCTTTTCTTTAAAAATAAAGCTTTGGATCTATCGATCTTCTGGAAGGTGAAAAAATAGGACGTACATTACATATGGAATAATGGTCTTTATGGATTAGAGACCAGGTGGTAGAGTAGTATATTTTGTTGTTTGTAAGATATGAGAAGTGGAGTAGGGGAGAGAGGAGAGAGGAGAGAGAGGAGAGAAAAAAAAAATGAGACCCTTCTAATGATTTTAGTGGACATTAGTGGTTTAAAGTGGGTTGTTCAATAAGATCCACTAAGGGCCCTTCCATTTAAAACTCAATAATAGCCCTGTTCATTAAAGAATAAAGGGTAATAAAGCCTTTAATAATGGCCCGATCCTTATGCCATTGGACAGCCCTGTCCAATAACCAGGCCTAATCAAAAGCATAAGAGCAATTACTTATCGCTATCGTATAATCAATCAGAAAAATATCTCAATTGTAATTCAATTAAGGAGGGTTTGAATATTCTATGCTGGAACTGTCGGGGTATGGGTAACCCTTGGACAGTTCGACAACTTAGAAGATGGAATTCTTCTAATACCCCCGACATGATGTTTGTGTCGGAAACTATGATTAAAAAAGAGATTGCGGAGCAAGCGAAGGATCGGATTGATTTTTCAAATGCTTTTGGAGTGTCGAGTGTTGGGCGCTCTGGAGGATTGTGTCTTTACTGGAAAAATGACAGGGTTGATTTTTCATTGGTATCGTTTTCGCAGCATCATATTTGTGGAGATGTGGTGAGTGGGGACGGTTTTCAGTGGCGTTTATGTGGAATTTATGGGTGGCCGGAGGAAGCTAATAAGCATTGTACATGGGAGTTGATGAAGGAGTTGAAGGCGGAGTTTGATGGTCCATTAGTTTTCGGGGGAGATTTCAATGAAATCTTGACTTATGCGGAGAAAGAAGGGGGTGCCGAGAGAGAAAGACGGGAGATCAGGCGATTTCGAGAGGCTAAGGATGAATGTGATTTACATGACTTGCGATTTGTAGGGCAATGGTACACCTAGGAGAGGGGGGATAGTCCAGAGAGGAGAATTCGGGAGAGATTAGACCGCTTTTTGGTCTCATCGTCATGGGTGCAACGATATCCGGAGGCTTACATAGAGCACCTAGTACGCTATCGGTCGGATCATGCCGCGGTTCTGCTGCGTGGCAAAGTGCCTTCCCCCCCAAAACAGCGAGCTAAGGGATTCCGGTTTGAAACAAAATGGCTGCTGGAGGAGGGGTGCGAAGATGTGGTTCGAACAGCATGGGAGGGGTCGACGGGGGAGGCGCTTCAATGCAGGCTGGAGGCAATTGCGCGTGGTTTAGTGGGGTGGAACAAGATGGGGGTTCGTGCTTTATCAAAACGAATCGATAGAGTTGAAAAAGAGTTGCATAGGACTCAAAAGGAGGATATTTCTGAAGCTAATTGTAATGAGGAGTGGAGAGCTAGAAGGTGAATCTTGATAGCTTGAATGCAAAATTGGAAGCACATTGGTTCTTGCGATCGAGAGTGTCTGAAATAAAAGATGGAGACCGTAATACTGCATATTTCCATCACAAGGCATCCCAACGAAAGTGACGGAATAAGATCCAGGGTCTCTATGATTCGCAGCGTGTGTGGCGAGTAGAAGAGGAGGAGATTGAAATGGAGGTGGAAAAATATTTTAGGGACATTTTCAAATCAAATGAGCCGTCGGATGACGATATGGATGAGGTGTTAAAAAGCGTGAAACGATCGGTAACTGCGGATTATAATGCAATGTTGATGAAACCGTATTCGAAAGAAGAAATTTACAATGCACTGAGTCAAATGCACCCCAGTAAAGCTCCGGGACCGGATGGTATGCATGCACTTTTCTATCAACGGTTCTGGCACATAATCGGACATGAGGTATTTTCTATGTTAGTAATATGTTGCATAGTTATTCCTGTCAGGGTGCTATCAATTGTACTAATATTGCGCTTATCCCAAAAGTCAAGTCCCCTACTCTTGTATCTGAGTTTAGACCCATCAGCTTATGTAATGTGTTGTACAAAATTGCTTCGAAAGCTATTGTGCTTAGATTAAAAAGCTTCCTTCATGAGATTGTTACGGAGAACCAGAGTGCCTTTGTCCCTGGAAGAATGATTACAGATAACTCTCTGATTGCCCTGGAAATTTTTCACTCTATGAAGAAAAGAAATAACAGTAGGAAGGGTCTCATTGCTATGAAACTTGATATGAGTAAAGCCTACGATAGGGTCGAGTGGGGCTTCCTACGCAAGTTATTGCTAACAATGGGCTTTGATGGTAGATGGGTAAATCTGGTGATGAGTTGTGTATCCTCTGTGTCCTACTCTTTTGTTGTGAATGGGAAGGTGTGTGGAGCTGTTAACCCTTCCCGGGGTTTGAGGCAAGGTGATCCTTTATCTCCTTTTCTTTTCATTCTGGTGGCTGATGCTTTTTCCCAGATGATTCAGCAGAAGGTTAATGATAAGGAACTTCATGGAGCGAAGGCTAGTAGGAATGGTCCGAAATCTCTCATCTTTTGTTTGCAGATGACAGTTTGTTGTTTACTAGGGCTACCCGACAGGAATGCATAAAAGTAGTTGATATTCTCAACAAATACGAAGCGGCATCTGGGCAGAAAATTAATTATGAAAAGTCGGAGGTGTCTTTTAGTAAAGGAGTGAACTGTGTGCAGAAAGAAAGTTTGACGGGAATTCTTCAGATGAGGGAAGTTGAGAAACACCAAAAGTATCTTGGCATTCCGATGATTTATGGGAGGTCGAAGCAGACATTGTTCCGGGATTTGTTAGATCGAGTGTGGAAGAAATTGGGTGGATGGAAGGAGAAAATGTTATCTCGGGCGGGGAAGGAAGTCTTGATAAAAGCTGTTATACAAGCATTGCCTACATACCTGATGGGAGTTTATAAGATTCCTGCAACAATTATTCAATCGATTCACTCTGCGATGGCTCGATTTTGGTGGGGAAGTAAGGGTGGGGAAAGGAAAATGCATTGGCTAAGTTGGGAAAAAATGTGCAAACCTAAATGTATGGGAGGTATGGGTTTCAAGGATCTCTCCGTTTTTAACGATGCCCTTCTGGGAAGGCAAGTGTGGCGCCTTATACAACTCAAAAATTCCTTGTTGAGTCGTGTGTTAAGGGCTAAATATTACCCTGATGGTGATGTGTTGAATGCTAGACTTGGCTACTCTACTAGTTTTTCGTGGAGAAGTATATGGAGTGCGAAAAGTTTAGTGAAGGAGGGGATAATATGGAGAGTGGGAGATGGGCGTGATATCAATATTTGGAGTGAGCCTTGGATAGGGGATGGGCAAGGTCGATATATTACGAGCGCGAGAGTGGAGGGGCTAAATGTAGTGCATGACTTGATTGATGAGGATACGCATGAGTGGAAAGTCGAGTGTATTGAGAGGTGCTTTGGGGTGCGAGATCAACAATTTATTTTGTCAGTGCCTTTAAGCTCTCGAGAGGCGAAAGATGAAGTAACATGGGCTCTCTCAAAAGATGGCATTTACTCGGTGAAAACGGCTTATATGCTTGGGAAAGGGGGAACTTGGATGATTTTCATCGTGCGGGTGGTGTTGTGGGGGCTTGATGTGGCACCGAAAGTGAGACATTTTCTGTGGAGGTATGTACGAACTCGTTACCCACCCGAGGCACGCTATGGGGGCGACACCTGCTGGATAGTGGCAGCTGTCCTTGGTGCCCCGATTCGCTGGAATTGCAGCATCATGCGATTTTTAGCTGCGAACGGATCAGGGACCCGTGGGTTGATCATGGCTGCAGTGAGATGGTGGGAAATGATGAAGAGGAGGAGGCGTGCGATATGATGGAACGGTGGTCGAAGCTTGACAAAAAGATGGTTCAGCGTGGGTGTTATCTAGCATGGAACATTTGGTTCGAAAGGAATAGATTCGTCTTTGGGGAAAATTGTTGTCCTTTACCGGTATTGAGCCAAAGAGTGAGTAGGCAAGTGGAGGAGTTCACGGAATACCAATCCCGGATGCAAGGCCCGCCGCGACAGAACCGATGCGTGAGCTCGTGTAGCTGGCACGCTCCGCCGCCAGGTACGGTTAAAATAAACACTGACGCTTATCTTGGTGTGGAGGGATGGGTGAGTATAGCTACGGTGGCGAGGAACTCTGCTGGGGAGGTCCTCTTTGCTAGTGTCCGAAAACAGCAAGCTCGATGGCCGGTGGATATTGCTGAGTGTAAGGCTATCCTATTTGCGGTACGGTGTGCGCGATCTCATGGTTTTTCGGATGTCATAATTGAGTCGGATGCTATGGTAGTAGTTTCGAGGTTGACCAAAGGGTCTTTATTTTTATCTGATTTAGATTCTGTATTAGGGGATGTCCTTTATTTAAGCAAAAGTTTGAATTCTGTTTGTTTTAGTCATGTTAGAAGGGATGGGAATGCTGTAGCCCATAACCTTGCTAGAGTTGTGCCGTTGGGTGTCGAGCAGTGTTGGGAAAATCATTGTCCCAGGGAAGTTGCTCCGTATGTATTGATGGACGTTCTGTCCCTTGATTGATTAATGCACATCTCTTTCCCCTCAAAAAAAAAAAAAAAAGGAGGGTTTGAATTGAAATCAAAATTAGAGACAGCAGAAAATAATCAATTAGACGAGAGTCAGAAAAGTAACCATCGAAATAATCGCAATCCTCTGATTTCCTCGATCCCTTTAGTAAGACAGACGACTAGGGTTGCAATAATTCCGCTTAAACTTCTGCACCGATATCAATTACTGTAAATCAAACAAGAGAATATTTTTATAGGGATAGATTCTTTTTTTTCCCAAAAGGATTGAAAAGACTCCGCCGGACCAATATAAAAAAGGAAGAGGCGTTACAAAGCAGCATCAATAGTTCCATATCTGCATAAATTCTCCCTCTTTTCAAACAATTCTAGGCTTTTGCATTCTAGTATTGGTAGGTATATCGGGCTGAATAAATCATTATTATGGCAATTATTTTAGACTCATTCATGTCTGATCTTAACGAATTATCAAATGATGAAACTAATGTTGTTGTAGAAGAAATTTCGGAAAACAACAACAACGTTGATAACGTGTGGAAACTACAAAATTCACGACGTTGCAATCACATAATGCAGAGAATCGAAGATGAAAAGCAAAAAAGTTGCGAGAATCTTGATCATGATCAGTTGATTGTTGATTGTAATGCGTTGTTAGTGGATATTGACAATGAGATTACGATCGTTCATAATTTCATCCGTGATAATTACCGTCTAAAGTTTCCAGAACTCGAATCTATTGTTCGTTACCCTATTGACTACGCTCGTGTTGTAAAGAAGATTGGTAACGAGATGGACATGAGTTTAGTTCATGATCTGCACGAAATTCTGTCTCCTGCTCTAGTTATGGTGGTTTCGATAAGTGGTTCGTGTACCAATGGAAATATTCTTGTAAAAGATGTTTTACGTAAGACTATTGAAGCTTGTGAATGCGCAATAGAGCTTGATTCGACAAGGGAAAAGATCCTTGATTTTGTTGAAACAAGGATGGTAAATATTGCACCAAATCTTTCGGCTATTGTTGGGAGTGCGGTTGCAGCAAAACTTATTGGGACTGCTGGAGGTTTACCAGCACTAGCTAATCGTGCAGCTTGTGATATTATGTCTTTTGGGGCCGAGGCCAACAAGGAGATTCTGACAGGGTTTTCGAGACAATTTCGTGGAGTTGGTGGTGGTGGTGGTGGTGGTGGTGGTGGCGGCTATATTGAGGAGACAAAGATAGTTCAGAGTACGCCTCCTCGTTGGAGAAAGCAAGCATGTCGTGTTGTGGCTGCAAAATCGATGCTTGTAGCTCGAATGGATTCCATAGCAGGAGATAAAACTGGAGAGACTGGGAGGAAAATTTATCAAGAGATTTACAAGAAGATTGAGAAGTGGCAAGAGCTACCACATCCTAGGATGTCCAAACCTCTTCCCGTGCCTGATTTAAGACCGAAAAACAAAAGAGGTGGACGTAGGCTAAGGAAGGCCAAGGAAAGATATAGTATTACGAAAACCGACAAATTGGCGAATAGGATGGCGTTTGGTGTGGCTTGATAGAGTATAAATCTATTCCTGGGGCCTCAACCATCAGCTTAAGCTTTTGGTTGAGTTGGTCCCTTGACATGGTATCAAGAGCCAGCGTGACAAAAAGGTCACGGGTTCGAATCTCATCCACTCCTCATTTCTCAGTGGAATATTAAGGGCTCTTGCGTGAGGGGGTGTGATAGAGTATAAATCTATTCCTGAGGCCTCAACCATCAGCTTAAGCTTTTGGTTGAGTTGGTCGAAACATCAGACCTGGTGCACAAGTCTGTAAGGCTAATTTGCTTAATTGAAGTTCACATTTGCTGTCCTTGTTCAATTCCACATTTGTGCTGAGTGCTGACCAGTTTAGTTTTAGTTCTTTTCTTTGCTATGTACTTACAATATATGTGAAGTTGAGGAATCATATGAGATAGACATCATTGTCATTATGGTTTATGTATTGTGAATTAAGATGCATATATTTTGATTGGGTTGTGATTTAGTAATCCCTCTGCCGCCAATTGATGATTTTGTTCTTTTGTTCACATTTCACAGTTGTCTTATTCCACTTCTTTATATTTTATGGTTGATGAACCTCACTTTTCAATAGTTGTTGGTGAAGAGCTTTGATGGTTGAAAGATAGCCACAATGATAGTTCTACCTTCTATGATACTTTTATGGGGGATTTTTCATTTTTGCTCTAAGCCATATCTTCATAGGCTATTTTCACCTGCATGCATACTGTTTTTATCATTGTATTTATGGCTGACTCACTCATGTTAAGACTCCAACTGAAGTAGTTTAGATTTCCATAAAAAGCTGACTTTTCTAGCCTCAATCAGCACCCTACTTTCACTCTAATTCTCATCATCAACTGTTTTTTTTTAGGGTTAATTTGGATGGAGAGGACAAAGGTCATTAGACAAGCTTGTACTTGGGTGTAAGTTAGCACAAGGGCAGATACCATTCTCAAAATGCTATAGCGTGCTCCTTAATTACATTATCGTTTGATGAATAATGACATGTTTCTAGTGTTTTCCTCGGTGATACCTAATTCGAAAGAAAACGGGTATTTGTGTGTAATTGGCTACCTAATTATAGTTGCAAAAAGCACTAACTAGTACTAGAGTTATAGTAACATATTTTTAGAGTTATAACAAAACAACAACTGGTTAGAACTATGGGGGAACTTCTTTAGAGTGACATGAATTAGTAGTTAGAGTCAATGACAATACGTTTCAGAGTTATAAAACGTAGTATTTAGAGTTATACCAAAACTTGCTTAAAGTTATAGGAGGTAGTAGTTAGAATTATATTGGCACATGTTTAGAGTCACAGGAAGTAGTTGTAGAGTTATATCAACACTTGTTTAGATTCATAGAAATTAGTGGTTAGAGTGATAAAATTAATTTGCTATAAAATTAATTATAGTTATAAAATTGATTTACAATCATTTTTTTAGCTACGTCTTTTTAGGAGCTATATGAGGTATTAATTAGAGTTATGACAATATTTGTTTAGAGTTATAGGAATTAAAGTTATACCCATAGTTGTTGAGAGTTATACTAATAGTTGTTTAGAGTTAGTAGGAAGTACTAGTTGGAGTTATAACAATATTTGTTTAGAGTTATTGCCTTATAGGAAATATGAATTAGAGTTGCAGTAAGTTATAATAATTAGAGTGATAGCAACTTTTGCTTAGAGTTATTGCAACATTTGCTTAGAGTTATGAGTAGTCAAGAGCTATACAAATAGTAATATAACGATACTTGTTTAGAGTTGCAGGAACTAATACTAATTCAAGTAACAATATTTGCCAGAGGTAAATGAAATACTAATTAGAGTTATAGCGACATTTGTCTAGGGTTATGCAAAGTACTAATTAAATCTATATCAACACTTGTTTAAGTGGTAGGAAGTTTTATAAATAGAGTTATGGCAATGTTTGTTTAGAGTTATAGGAATTACTAATTAGAGTTATAATAAAGGAAGTAATAATTAGATTGAAGGGTGTTTGCTTGGAATTATTGGATTTTTAATTGCAACATTGCATTTTTTATATTTGGCGTGGCATAATTTTGACTATTAATAACTTTTTTTTGAAGGATACCATTAATAACTTTGTTATATATTTGTAAATTTTATGCAATTGAGATATTCAAATATTATACATTGAGACGAATTAAATAAGATCTCGTATGACTCTTATTGTGTGTAGATCATCTCATATGACTATGTTTATCCTTATGTAAATTGTTAATAGTAGAAAAGTCAAATGTTATTATTGAAAAAAGAACACATGAGGTATATGAGAAGATTATTATAGATGAGAATAAAGTTGCACAAGTATTGAATATGCGTTTTTTTATCATGTCTATTATTTGTTCGCAAAGTGTGCATCTATACTAATATATTAAAAGGCGTGCATAAGAACGTCTATGTGCCATGTGGCACTCTCCTCTAACACTCTAAGGCATATGCTCTATTTTCATGTCAAATGACCTCTCAAATAAAAAAATAATGTTGTGTGGTTAGAAGGTATCGAACATGTGACCTTTGAAGGAAATTTGAGAGCTTAACCATTGATCCAACATAACATCTTTGATTAATATTTCAAAATAAAATATAATAAGGTTTTGTAATTATATCTCATTAAAAGACTATACAAGTAGTTAGATATTTAACACATTAATAGTAATGATAATACACTATTGTGGTCAATTTTTTCCTCACAAGATAAAACTCTAAGAAAAGAAACAACCCGGAGCATCGCCCGGGACACTTACTAGTTATTTTAGGAAAACCACTTTTCAGCTTGAAATTAAGAATATACATATTCAATTCAAAAGATATGTAAGTTTAATTGAACAGATAATACATGTCCTTTTACTCTATATATAAAGTTTAAGTAAAAATAATTTTTAAATGATTGCATGAGAATAGTATAACGGCCATTTTAGCAAAAAGGTCATCATTTTGTTAAAATATCACATAGTAATCCTTTTTTCTAAAATTGGAATTATTTAGAAAAATTGGTTTCGCGAGGGAAAAATGATTATATTCTAGCCAAAAATGAATTATATTCGAAAATATAAAATTGTAAGATATCATATGATATTGTCTCCTCTTATATTAGCAAAATAATATGGTCAAAATTAATGAATTTAAATTTTGAAATAGTGAAAAGAATTCAATTTTATGAGATGATATAATCTTACAATACAATTACAATGTTTTAACTTTTGTAATATTTTAAGACCAATACTCAACTGATCAATTATGCCATGGGAATTGTTAAGATGAGAAATGACGATATGGATAATAATTAATTTGACCTTGTTATGAATGGTGTGACATTGTGACCTTATTATTGTCTCATATGTTACATAATTTAGAGCTTTGCCTTGGATAAATAGAATGGGAAGAAATGCTACATGCTTGGTGCTAAGGCCCTGGCTATTACATGGGGGAGTTCCCCTGAATATTGGAGTTGGAAAGCTATATCGAAACAAGGTCGGCCCTCTATATGTTATCTCTATCAACATTAAACGCCCAACCTTTTAAAATGTTTTATGCCATGTTATCAAATCACTTTACAGTTTTTAACAAATGCTCATAGTGTTATATTCCCTTCGTTCTAAAAAAAATTCTATACTTTTTTTTTATCCTTTTTTTTAATCGGTTTTTTCACCAAATACCCCCGACAAATCAACAAATTCACAATATACCCTCAATGTTTCAACAATTCACCATATATCCCTGACTTTTCATTTTTGTGCACCATATACCCTTTTTCTAACGGACGTTAGCTTGCCATTTGCTTTATTTACAATTTTGCCATCATTATTCACTAACCCTAATTTAAACCCTAATCCCTAAAATATAAACCCAACCCTAAAATCTAAACCCTAACCCACCCCATCCCCTACACCAGCCCCCTCCTCTACACCAGCCCCCACCCCACCCCAGCCCCCTCCCCTCCCCCCTCCCCCACCACCGCAACACCGCTCCCCCTCCCCCTCTTCGTTCATTGGTGCAGCACCCCCACCCATCCCCCTCCGCCGCAGCCCCTTTCCCCTGTTCTTCTCTCTTCGCTGCGACCTCCCCTTCAATTCGCCAGCGATTTGCCAGGCTTGTCGGAGATACCGCACCACTCCCTCCTCCTCTGTTTCATCGCGGCTACTGTTGTTCGTGGGTGTCCTGCGTTGCTGCTCTTCGTGCGTCGCGTTGCACCATGCTCGCTTTGCCGGAACTTCTCTCTTCGGCTCGCTCAGCTGCTGCGTCGCCGGAACTGCTCTTCGTGCTGTTGTGTTCAATTCAAGGGGGGGTTATTCGAATTTCTAGGCCACGAGGGGTGGGGGGTTGCAGCAGAGGGAGGGGGAGGGGTGGGGGTTGCGGCAGAGGGAGGGGGAGGGGGGTTGCGGGAGAGGGGAGGGAGGGGTGGGGGGAGGGGGAGGGGGAAGGGGAGGGGTGGGGGGAGGGGGAAGGGGAGGGGGCTGGGCTGGGCTGGGCTTAGGGTTAAGGATTAGGGTTTAGATTTTAGGGTTAGTATTTAGATTAGGGTTAGAGATTAGGGTTAGAGATTAGGGTTTAGATTTTAGGGTTAGGAGCTAATTGTGGCAAAATGGTAAATAAAGTTAACAGTGAGTTTATGGCAGTTTAAAAAAGGGCATTTGGTGCACAAAAATGAAAAGTCAGGGGTATATGGTGAATTGTTGAAACATTGAGGTATATTGTGAATTTCGCGATTTGTCGGGGGTATTTGGTGAAATAACCGTTTTTTTTTTTTAATCAATACATCCTCACTCTTATTTTTAGGCTTTTTTTTAATTCTCCGGAAAGTGAAATGAGTAATTTAAAACGAAAGTAGCAAAAGAATGTTAGCATCCCACTGATAAATTCTATATGAATTTCAATGCATTAACAAAGAAATGTTGCATAGCTTTAGATGAGACATGTTATAAAAGGAAACTAGTAAAAGAATGTTAGCATCCCACTTATAAATTAAATTCTGTATGAATTTCAATGCATTAACAAAGAAATGTTGCATAGCTTTAGATTAGACATGTTATAAAATGATTTATCATGAGTCCGCGTGCATGAGATGATGAGATACTAGTTGCGGCCACTTCCACTTCCACATATATCTTTGTTAACTTTCACTCTACGTACATGAGATATTATTGAAGACATTGAATGGCATATATATGATCTCAATATGTTTTAATTGCAGATTTCCAGAGCTTATTGTTGTGCTCCAAGATGTATGTTGGCTTGACATAATAGGAAAATTTTACATCAAATTCCTTTCACCAAACACGACTTATGGTGTATATTTTGTGTTTAAGATGGATGAGAACAATCATCGAGGATTTGATAATACACCAGTGAATGTATTTATATATGAGAGTGATGAAGATGGGTTGTCCGGACAAGACGATATCAAGGCAACCAATGGTTAGGAGACGTTCACGAAGGCCGAAAGAACTTTCGATCGAAAGGCAGGGAAGATGGATGGATGAAAATAGAGATGGGTAGGTATGAAGGGGTTACATTGGTGATGACATTGAAGGAGATTGATGAATTTCAATGGAAAAGTGGTCTTGTTGTTCAAGGTATTGAACTTCGTCCCACTTCCCGAATCGCTTCTTTTTGTTCTCTTTTTTTGTTTTTCTTTGTGTTTTTGTCTTTGTCTTTCTCGTTGAATCTTGAATTCGACAAAGAATCTAATTTGTTTGTTATAGGAGTAGTTTCACTCAAAAAAGTCTCTTCTTCTTTCCTTGGAAAGTTGGTAATAAGTAGTGAATCCCCACGAGGGAAAATCTTTGATCTTTTGCTTTTAGGTATTGGCGTTGGCCATAACTCGTTCAAGTTTGGATCATCTCTTTGAACACTTGTGTTGATCGAATTTGAAGATCTGCATCTTTTGCGACCTATTTTGATTTTCATGATGTGAAAATAAAATATATTGTGTCAAATTTAGGAGCAATAAACTAAAAGAAATAGTTAAAAAGTCTTAGATCAATAAGATAAATATATATTAATTATTATCTACCTGAACTAGGATTCCAAGAAACTTTATTTTCTTTTTTTACCTGAACTAGGACTTTAACTATATTATACTATTATCCAACCAAAGCTTTAAAACTAAAAGATATGTTTAAAAAGAGATAAAACAAAGATAATATTAATAAGGAGCCCTATACAAAAAAGATAGATCTATAGTTTAAGAGTAAAATATTAAAAAAGAAAAAGTATCTAGAAGAGATTTGTTATTTATACATGTCAGCAAGCACCGCCTTTGTTATGACGCATACGTTGTTGAATTGAAACAGACCAAGACCATATACAGCAAAAGCATAAGAATAGAACTAATGACTAATAGACCAAAAGTCAAGACCGTATATTGAAACAAACACAATCGAGCTCATCTCAGCTGCATTCAAGCGAGGGCAGCATCCTAATTAGATAAGAGTTAAGACAATTGTAAAATGTTGTGAGAGGGGAAAATTACTAGTTAATAATCATGATAATTGAGGACAAATTCTAGGTAGGCATAGTTTCAATTTTTCAAATATGTTTAAAAATAGGTATAGCTTCATATTTGAAGACAGTAAAATTCTTTTTTTCTTCTTTTTCTTTTTTTTTTTAAGGGTTGAAGTCAGTGAAGTAAGCATTTTCTAAGAAGGAATATTAATATTTAATATTACTCCATTAGTTCCATATTATAATGCTTGTTTCTTTTTTAGACGGTGTCCAAGATAAACATTTAACATTCGATATCTTCAAAACCTTATTAATAAAAGATGTAAAATGTTAATATTTTGAAACTACACATCGCGACAAATTAACAAGATCTCAAATGAGTTTTTTTTTATATATATACAAATGAGAATATTTGATCAAAAAATTTAAAGTTTGACATCAAGAAAGAGAAACAAGTACCTTATTATGAGACGAACGGAATACATGATTATGACCCAGTCAAATCTTTGCATTTATCCTGTCAAAAAAAAAAAGAAAGCAATAACGTGAAATCATTACACAAGTGGCACAAGGAATGTCTTGCTTCCATGGGTAGGTTGTACGTAGCTACTAAACTACTCCCTCCGCCTTTTTTAAGTTGCTACATCTTTATCACACAGATGAAGGGAAACATGTGGGGTCCATTGAAAAGTAAAGCAAAAAACATAAAGTAGTTATCTTTTGTGTAATGAAAACAAAAGTAGGGTATAAAGGTAAATAATATGTGGTACCACATAAAAGTAGAAATATTTAACAAATGTAGCAACTAAAAAGAGACTTGTCCAGAGGCGGACCTTTATAGAGGCAGGCCAATATTTGGCAAATGTAACAAGTAAAAAGAGACTTATCAAGAGGGGGACCTTTGTAGGGGCAGGCCTGGGCCTGACCCCTAAAAGGTCCTGGGAAAAAATAATACATGTTATATTTATGACCCAGTAAAAAAAAAAGCCCAAAACTATATGGCACAAATAGCTACAAGTATAGTGTATAGGAGAAAAGCCGAAAAGAAGATGGGGGAGGGGAACCACATTGGGGATTGTTATGTGATGTTAATGCTTCCAAAGTCTAGTCCACGTGTTGTATCTTTTGTTTTCTTTTCTTTCTTTTTTTCTTTTTTTGGAGGGGCTTTTTATCTTGTTGAATTTTTTAAATCTTTTTCTTTTACACAATTTATCTATTTTTTCTCACTTTCTCCGTTCTGTTTTAAATAAAACTTTTGTTTTTCACGCAACTCAACACGCTTCTTTAACCATTAATATATTTAGTTGTGCATTCATAAAAAATATATATAAGTTATAATTTGATAGTATGCATCTAGAAAAATCTAACAAGATCCCACTTGACTATGTTTTTCTTTATATAATGACGATAAGTTGGAATCAAAATTGATTTTTTTATTTAAAACATAATGGAGAAAATATATGTTTTACTTTGTGTTATTTTAAAGTTTTAAACATTTGACCTTTTTATTTTGTCCTTTTGCAAATTTCAAAATTATTTAAAAATTAAATAAATATCAAAAATCTATATATCAGTCGTCCATGAATCTGTGTCCAACTTTAAGACGGAAAATTGCATAATATCAAATTGATAACTCATACAAAACATTGACAAGTATAGACCATTAGTAGATTACTCAAATAATAGAATAGATCTTGCAAGTTGCGACAACATTTTTTATTTATCGGTATAAAAATAATTTAGAGCTTAGTTTACTTTGATTTGGAAATAATATTCGTATGTTTTTGTAATTTTAGATTTTCATATATATACTGTGAAATTTTTTGGCCCCGATAGCAAAAGTTTCAAGATCCGCTACTGGACTTGTCTAAATGGTAAAATGTAGTAATTAAAAAAAGACGGAGAGAGTAATCAACAATATAAAAGTACATAAAGTAGGCAACTTTAGAATAATTTTACATAGAAATAATCAATCAGGAATGTGTTGAATTTTGGGCCAAGTCCATCCCAGTTAATTTTCCATATCTTTCTCGTAGCATCTGATTACCATATATGGATCTGACCATACTCAAGTTGGTGTGTCTGGAGGGAGTTCAAATACTGCATCCCTTTGAGAATCCTTAAAGATGTTTCATGTTACTCAGATAAGAGATAACCTCTCATGTCATTCAAGCTTTCAATAATTCTATGAAGGTATTTGTATTTTAGATCTTTGAGCTCGTCATCATATTGTTTCTCAGTTGGAGTTCTTCAATCGACGAAAAAATTAGTTAGTACTCTAAGGCTACTCAACCCATGAAATCAACAAAAAAGTTAAACACGTTATATTGCACAAACATGAATCAAAATATATTCCAAAAAAAAAAAATATTACACTACAATTTTTAATATCTTCTGAGATGCACTAGAAATTTTTAACAATATGGTATATCTTTCCAAAGATTTTCAAACAGATTTTGCTCCATAATTACACTGTTCATATCTGGAATTGGCCCTGGTACCACAAATAAATGTAACCAGGGAAGAGGATCTGACGAATCCACCCTTGATGATAACACGGATTCTAGGATTCCCACTTCACGAAACTCCTTTTTTTCTTCTCTTTTTTTATTTTTGTTTTTGTCTTTCTCGTTGAATCTTGAATTTGACAAAGAATCTAATTTGTTTGTTGTAGGAGTAGTTTCACTCAAAAAAGTCTCTTCTTCTTTCTTTGGAAAGTTGGTAATAAGTAGTGAATCCCCACGAGAGAACATCTTTGATCTTTTGCTTTTAGGTATTGGCGTTGGCCATAACTCGTTCAATTTTGGATCATCGCTTTGAATACTTGTGTTGATCAAATTTGAACATCTGCATCTTTCGCGACCTATTTTGATTTTCATGATGTGAAAATAAAATATCTGGTGCCAAACTTAGGAGCAATAAACAAAAAAAATAGTTAAAAAGTCTTAGATTAATAAGATATATATATGTAGGAACTTAGATGCATAATGCGGAAAATCAAGTATCAAATACTTGTACATCTATCCCAAGATCATTGCATAAATTAGTATGAATCAAACATTAGTATAGAATTATACCTTTGATGCGTATGTTCCTCTTTTCACCAAACTTCTAGTGGAGATCACCTTAGAACGTCAAGCGCCGTTCCTCTAATGTTGGTCCACGAACAACACTTGGATCACCACGTATGCTAGTACGGAAGAGAGAAAAGCACTCTCTTACTTTTGTGGTGAGGGCCGAAAATGAGTGTGAAAAGACTAAGGGAAAAATCAGATTTTTCACTCTAGAAGTTGTAAGTAAAGTATGTCACACCTTTGTAACCCCATATCAATATATAAGGTGGTTACAAAAGAGGTGTTTCATGAGGCTTTATTTTGCCTCATAATGTCATACATTATGAGTCTAATAAACTCATGAGTTACAACTCTTCCCATCCATCATCAAACCGCGCAACCCATTTCACAAATGGATTTGGATAAATATCCAAGTGTCATTACTTGTGTGACCTCATAGGACTCAATGATATTAGTAGTTGGCCCTAATCATATTAGTCCAACAAACCACAATTAGCTTCTAGCAAAACGTTGTGATCATATAATATTATTGAATATATTATCTCCATAACTTATCCTAATATTATTAGTTTATTACACTTGATCGAGGACAAAATCCTTCAATCTCCCACTTGTCTAAGAACAAGTGTGTAACCTTCAAACTCCTTAAGTCGCTTAATGTCTAACTTGATGATATGATAACATCATATGTTCATCATACCAATATTCAAGTCGTTCCTTGAAATCTGAGTTCGAACTGTCAAAACAAATGATTAACTTCTTAATCCATTTGAGCACGGCCATGCATTTTCAGTTCTCACTCTTCAAGAGGCCAAGACACCAATCCTAACTCTTAGGAGGACTTATCCAATCTTGTATGACCAAACTCCCACTAAATTCATAGCAGTTCCGATCGCTGCTTTTATGACCTCCTTTTACGGCACGGCGTTTTGCAGCGTCAAGAACATACTAATCCTTAAGTAAGAACAGTTTCATACTCATGTCAAAGGAATCCACTAAATATATTAATAAGAGTCTCATAAACCTTTTAGAGAACTCCCACTAGGTCTGCCCAGCGTGTATCAACTATACAAGCCTATGCAAATGACTAGACATCTCCATGTCCCTATAGCCCATGAAACTGCGCTATCAATCAACTTGCAATCTAGTCCATGAAATTGAATCATTTACGTTCAACTTAATGATTCGAACTAGGGACTAAGGTATATTATAACTCCTGTTCACTGGATAGAGTTCCATTCGTCAAATCACGTATTTGACAATTCTATCAAACGTTATAAAATACTTTGAACGTTTTATTTAATACTAAACCAAGATTAAATAAGAACAAAACTTTATTGATAAACATAAACATAACATATCAAAGCGAGTAATTATAACTGTGAACTAATTAAAAGTAAATAGTACACAATTAAACCCACTCTCCTATATGCTTAAGCCCTATAGCCCTAGTATGACTCTCATGCTTGGGCTGTGGCAAAGGTTTAGTCAAAGGATCAGCGACATTGCTATCCGTATGAACCTTGCAAACTATTACATCCTTTCTCTCAACGATTTCTCGAATGAGATGAAACTTTCTAAGTACATGTTTACATCTTTGATGTGATCTTGGTTCCTTAGACTGAGCTATGGCACCATTGTTATCACAATGTAAAACAACACCATCTCCAACACTAGGCACTACTCCTAGCTCCAGAATGAACTTCTTCATCCAAACGGCTTCCTTTGCTGCATCTGCTGCAGCAATATACTCAGCTTCTGTTGTAGAATCAGCGACAGTGCTTTGCTTTGAACTTTTCCAGCTCACTGCCCCTCCATTTAGACAAAAGATGAAACCAGATTGGGATCGGAAATCATCTTTGTCAGTTTGGAAGCTCGCATCTGTGTAACCCTCAACAATTAACTTACTTTCACCTCCATACACTAAGAAATTATCCTTAGTCCTTCTCAAGTACTTTAGGATATTCTTAGCTGCACTCCAGTGTGCGTCACCTGGATTTGATTGGAATCTGCTACACATGCTCAAGGCATATGAAACATCTGGGCGAGTACAAATCATGGAGTACATAATGGACCCTATAGCTGACGCATAAGGAACATTACTCATTCGCTTAATCTCATCAGGCCCAGAAGGACACTGAGTCTTGCTAAGCGACACTCCATGTTGCATGGGTAGGAAGCCTCTCTTAGAGTTTTCCATGTTGAACTTAGTGACGATCTTATCTATATAAGTTCGTTGGCTAAGTCCGATCATCCTCTTAGACCTATCCCTATAGATCTTGATCCCCAAAATATACTCGCGTTTCCAAGGTCTTTCATAGAAAAACAACTTTTTAACCATTCCTTGACTGACTCAAGCATGGGAATGTTGTTTCCTATGAGAAGTATGTCATCTACATACAAGACCAAGAAGACTATGTTACTCCCACTTTCCTTCTTGTAAACACAAGACTCTTCTCCTTTTTAAGAAAACCAAACTCTTTGATTGCCTCATCAAAACGAAGATTCCAACTCCGTGATGCTTGCTTCAATCCATAAATGGATTTTTGAAGCTTACATACCCTCCTAGGATTTTCTGGATCCACAAAACCCTCCGGCTGTGTCATATACACATCCTCTTTCAAGAACCCATTCAAGAAAGCGGTTTTACATCCATTTGCCAAATCTCGTAATCATAGAAGGCGGCGATCGCTAGGAGTATCCGAACGGATTTAAGCATGGCTACCGGTGAAAAGGTTTCGTCATAGTCTATACCATGAACTTGCTTGAACCCTTTTGCAACCAACCTTGCTTTGTAAACCTGAATATTACCATCCTTGTCTGTTTTCACTTTGAAAACCCATTTGCAACCAATAGGTGTGATCCCATCGGGCAAATCTACCAAGTCCCATACTTGATTTTCAGACATGGATGCCATTTCGGACCTCATGGCTTCGAGCCATTTTTCGGAGTCTTCACTCATCAAAGCTTGCTTGTAAGTAGTAGGTTCCTCAAATTCTAAAATCATTATCTCAGAATTTTCAGTTAACAAGAAATCAACAAACCTCTTGGTTGGTATTCTTGTTCTACTAGACTTACGAGGGGCTGCAACAGGAGAAATTTTCTTCTCAACAATTTGAGAATTTTCGCACGAATTAGATTCGAGTGGGACAATAGGAGGTTCGTGTACGGGATGCACGTCCTCCAACACTTGGTCAGTTATGGGAGAAGATTCCTCCAAAGGAGGAACTACTTCAAGCCCAACATCTGGCTCTTGTGTCGTTGTCTCTAACATAGGATGAACTATGTCCATTTGTTGCTCTTCTCGAACTTCTTCGAGAAATACATTACTCCCACTTGCCTTTTTGGAAATAAAATCTTTTTCCAAAAAGACACCACGACGAGCAACAAACACTTTGCCCTCAGTGCGATTGTAGAAGTAATAGCCCTTGGTTTCCTTGGGATAACCCACAAAGAAACACTTATCTGATTTAGGGGCGAGTTTATCTGAAAGTAAACGCTTTACATAAACCTCACATCCCCAAATACGTAGAAAAGACAAGTTTGGAACTTTTCCACTCCATATCTCATATGGTGTCTTATCTACTGCCTTTGATGGAGTTCTATTAAGTGTGAAAGTAGCAGTTTCGAGAGCATATCCCCAGAAGGATATTGGAAGATCAGCAAAACTCATCATAGACCGAACCATATCAAGTAGAGTTCGTTCCTCCTTTCCGAAACACCATTCAACTGAGGTGTTCCAGGCGGAGTGAGTTGTGAAAGAATTCCACAACTCTTCAAGTGATCATTAAACTCTTGGCTCAAATATTCACCACCACGATCGGATCGCAGTGCTTTGATTGTTTTGCCAAGCTGGTTTTGGACTTCATTCTGGAATTCTTTGAACTTTTCAAATGATTCCGACTTATGCTTCATTAAATAGACATATCCATATCTACTTAAATCGTCCGTAAAAGTAATGAAGTATCCAAACCCTCCCCTAGCTTTTGTGCTCATTGGTCCACATACATCAGTATGTATTAGGCCCAATAGATCACTGGCTCTTTCACCCTTTCCAGTAAAAGGTGACTTTGTCATTTTACCCATTAAACATGATTCACACACATCAAATGGCTCAAAGTCAAAAGATGTTAGAAGTCCATCTTTATGCAACTTCTGAATGCGTTTCGCGTTTATGTGTCCTAAACGACAATGCCATAAGTAAGTAGGATTAGTATCGCTTGATCTATGTTTTTTGCTGTCTATGTTAAGGACATCTTTGTCTAAGTCTAGGTAATATAGACCATTAGACCTCTTAGCAGTGGCATAAAACATTGAATTCAAATAAACAGAGAAACAACCTTTCTCAATTGTAAATGAAAACCCTTCATTATCCAAAACAGGAATAGAAATAATGTTTTTGGTAATAGCAGGAACGTAATAACAATTATTAAGCTCTAATATTAATCCAGAAGGCAAAGGTAGACTATAAGTCCCAACTGCAACGGCTGCAACTCTTGCACCATTTCCAACTCGCAGTTCCACCTCTCCTTTAGCCAAAGTTCTACTCCTTCTTAGTCCCTGCACATTCGAAGTAATGTGAGAAACACAACCGGTATCAAATACCCAAGAAGTAGAGGTTGCTAAATTAATGTCAATGACATAGATACCTGAAGAAGAAGCCCCAGACTTCTTATCCTTCAAGTACTTTGGGCAGTTACGCTTCCAATGACCTATTTGATCACAATAGAAGCACTTGGCATTTGCGGCCACCTTTGGCTTTGCCTTTGCCTGTGGCTTAATAGCAGTCTTAGTGGCAACTTGCTTGCCCTTATCTTGCTTTTTCTTGCCAGCCCATTCCTTCTTAAAACCCTTTTCCTTTTGAACCATAAGAACTTCCTTCTTAGGTGCAATAGTGATGTTTTGCTCGGCAGTCATGAGCATCCCATGTAACTCAGCAAGGGTTTTCGACACCCCGTTCATATTGAAATTCAATCGAAACGTATTGAACCCCTTATGAAGTGAGTGCAGAATGATGTCAGTAGCCAACTCTTGGCTATAAGGAAAGCCCAACCTCTCCATGGCTTCGAAATAACCAATCATTTCGAAGACATGAGTGGCGACCGGCTTGCCTTCAACTAACGAACACTCAAGAATAGCCTTGTGAGTTTCATACCTCTCTATCCGAGCTTGTTGTTGAAACATGGTTTTCAACTGTCGGATAATGCTATAGGCATCCAAGCTTGCAAACCTCTTTTGAAGGCTTGGTTCCATAGCCGCTAGCATAAGGCAAGTAACAATTACTGACCTTTCTGCAACGGCCTTATGGGCCTCTTTCTCAGCATCAGTAGAGGTAGTAGTTAAAACTGGGATCGGGGTTTCAAGAACATCCTCTCGACCTTCGGCCTAAGAACAATTCTTAGATTCCTTTCCCAATCAAGGAAGTTGTTCCCGTTCAATTTATCCTTCTCAAGGATTGAACGTAAGTTAAAAGGTGAATTATTGTTGTTACCAGACATGATATCTACATAGAAGATGCAAAAAGTATAAGTATGTTTATCATAATAGCTTTTAACAAATTTTAAACACTTTAAAATAAAAGCTATGCACTTGACCAATTTTAATGTGTCCCTTTTGAATCAAGTGGTTCTAAGATCCTATCAAACATGATTTATAAGTGGACTTTGGCCTCAACTTAAAACCAAGTTTAAAAGGTAAGTAAACTCCTTTACTAATTACAACATTGTAACTCTTAGTTAATGGGTGATTGCTAAGGTGATTACGCTCCCAGGTAAGGAAGTTACCCACAACGTTGGGGAGAGCCTTCCTAATCCTAGACAGAGCATGTCACCCAAACACAAAACCCATAAACTTTGCTACAAAATCCAAAACCGTTTTGATGATTTTGTTGGGCCAAACCAAATAAACTTGCAAATTTCGGAAATTTACTCTACTTAGCCCAAGATTGAAAGTAACACTCTGCTTTGGCAGAACCTATTACTAACGATCAAGTTTTAGTAGGTGTTTATTTGGAATAGCAAAAACCCAATATTTTATTTAAGGGACCTAAGTAAATTATTATGTTGATTTAATTACTAGTGAACATTTAAATAATTAAATCACAAGCATAATAAACTTAGAAAGCATTTAAAAGCAATATTTAAATGCATAAAATAAAAGTGATCCTAGTATGGCCCCTAAACCTAAAGACTACTCTTTAAGGCTCCCTTGTTGAATCACCATGGATCTCCATCCTTGTGCTTCATAGGATAAGATTGAATCACCATTCTTCTTATTAATACTTGAATAAATATTTTTGGAATTATAAACTAAAATATTACAAAAATACCAACGATGCGTAGATCGTATTTAGATTACAAAAATACATTAACGATACGCAGATCGTATTTTCTATCCAAGTTTTGGGCCATACTAGTCACCGCATGCATTCATAATATCAAATATATAAAACATGCATTTTAATCAACTATTAAAATAAATTATCATGTTTTAACAACTTTAAAACATAATAACACCATGAAGATTTAATCACACATTAAATCCTATGGTTGGTACCTTAAGACAAAATTTAATCATATTAGAATTTCGTCTCACAAAGGCTTTAAAATATTAATCTAACAAATTTAATCATATTAAACTTAAAGAAAAATTAAAGCAATTGTAGGCACCACATATAATTTAATCATATTAAAAACAAAAACTTAACATGATGACTAACAACATAAATAGGCATGGAAGAATTAATCAACTATTAATACTAACAACCTAAAAAGTAATTAACATCATAAAAGAAAATCATAATAATAGTAGTTACTAACTCCTTAGTAACCCCCTTTAAAATTAACTAGTCAATTATCACATATAATTAACTAATAAAATTAAAGCTCATTATTTTAATTCAATTATGACTTAAATAAAAAATTAATCACCATTAATTAATTTATTTGCAAATTGGAATATACTCAAAAAAAAAATTTTTTTTTTTTATAATAAAGCTGCCAAGGCAGCAGTGTGCAAGCACCACTGCCACCTCAGCAGCCGGCCACCACGCAACCACCAGCAACGACCGACCGCGCGCAACAGGTCCGGTCACCACCGGCGGTGCTGGCGGCCACGACATTGCGCTGGCAGCAGCAGCAATCTGCGCGGCAGCAGCAGCGTCAAGTCGCACGAAGCAACCCGCCGCCACCACCACGCCGGCCACATTCCGGCGGCGCCTCTGCCACCACGCGGGCGACCACCGGCGATCCTTCCCCCTTCCCTTTCAATTATCAACAACCCTTGTGCATAATTTGAATGGAAGTTACAACAAATTGATTTGGGGAAAAAATTAGGGTTCATATCAATTTTGTTTAACAAAAGCTCAAAAAAGATATAAACTAATACACAAAATCTGATATTTTGTGATGTGAGATTTCAATTTTGAGTATAATATATATTTATATATATACATAAAAATCCAATTTTATGTTTCCAATCAATTAATATCATAATATCAATTATGCAAATAAATTCATATATAAAGCCCTCCCTAATTGAATTAAAAAATGAAATAAAACATGCATCAACATGATCATATTAATCTATGCAATAGGCTAACTGATACCACTGTAGGAACTTAGATGCATAATGCGGAAAATCAAGTATCAAATACTTGTACATCTATCCCAAGATCATTGCATAAATTAGTATGAATCAAACATTAGTATAGAATTATACCTTTGATGCGTATGTTCCTCTTTTCACCAAACTTCTAGTGGAGATCACCTTAGAACGTCAAGCGCCGTTCCTCTAATGTTGGTCCACGAACAACACTTGGATCACCACGTATGCTAGTACGGAAGAGAGAAAAGCACTCTCTTACTTTTGTGGTGAGGGCCGAAAATGAGTGTGAAAAGACTAAGGGAAAAATCAGATTTTTCACTCTAGAAGTTGTAAAGTAAAGTATGTGCACACCTTTGTAACCCCATATCAATATATAAGGTGGTTACAAAAGAGGTGTTTCATGAGGCTTTATTTTGCCTCATAATGTCATACATTATGAGTCTAATAAACTCATGAGTTACAACTCTTCCCATCCATCATCAAACCGCGCAACCCATTTCACAAATGGATTTGGATAAATATCCAAGTGTCATTACTTGTGTGACCCATAGGACTCAATGATATTAGTAGTTGGCCCTAATCATATTAGTCCAACAAACCACAATTAGCTTCTAGCAAAACGTTGTGATCATATAATATTATTGAATATATTATCTCCATAACTTATCCTAATATTATTTAGTTTATTACACTTGATCGAGGACAAAATCCTTCAATATATCCAGATTGTTGGAAAAAAAAAAAAAATTAAGTCCAAGTATTAGTACTAGATTGCCTATACTCGCAGGAGTATTCTGAAAAAAATATATTGAGAATTCGACTTTGCAATATGTCAAGAATCTTCAACTCAACACTAGCCTACTGGTGGTAGTAAGCAAATTGCGGCAATCATAATATTCAAAAGATTCATGTCAAGACTGACATAATATATAACATAAAAGAAAAAGAAAGTGAAAAGATAAAGCAAAGAAAGATAAAAATATTTACCGGTTGATGTATGATGCACGTTGACGTTGATGAAGAATCCAGCACTATAGAGTATAGATCAAATTAATTTATTGCTTGTGCTGCAATTATCATGCAACAAGAAAAAGGGGGTGAGTAAATCTGGTGGCAAATATGAATCAGTATGTGGTGTTGTAGACTACCAAAGCGAAGGCAATAATAAAAAAAGCGAAGTAATTCGATGATCTTGATCGTTGATGATGATCATGGCAAACAAAAGACAAGTGATAAAAAAAATGAAAGTATAAGCACCTGTTAGGCTAGCAAAGAAGCACGCATCGAAAATCTAGCATATTTATACAAGATGAGATTTTTTGCCGAATAATAACCCTATACTAGTATAATTAGGAAATTGGTGATTAACACCTAATTTTTAAATTAGACCTAACTTTGTCGAGACCTTGCCACGATGGGGCAATTTGTAGACACTAAAAATTTATTTGTGTTTTACAATTAAAATGAATTAATTATTGTTGAGCTAAACTAAATATGATTAGCCCAATTTAATTAATTCAGCCCACTCAAATAACATATCCAACTTAAATTAAACAAATATAATTTGGGTTATAAAATATTTGGGCTAGCCCATATTACTAGACCGAATAAAACGGTCAAATGGCAAAGGTAAAAAGACTTTCAAGTCATAAACGGGCCCAAATCCATAAACTAGCAAGTCCATGAAGGAATCTACATTTTCTATAAATAGACCTCACATATCTCAGTTAAGGGAACAGAAAAATCATTATTCTCAAGAGCTCATAAAATTCTCTTAGAATTTTCTCTGCAATTAGTCAACAAGCACATCAAACCTGTGTCGACTGTTCAGATACACTCAAACATATTCGACTGAGATTCAAGCTTTTTGTTAGCCCTCATTCGAATATACCCAAATAAAACTCAAACTCAGGTAGACGTTGACAATAGGCCAGTCTACATTTAACTCCACGTCGACACCAACACGTGTCGCTCTCAAGCTACGAAACAGAATCATAGGACTTAGTTTATTTTTCATTATAAACTGTTTATAGAGATTTGTACTCAATATATTTATTGAAGTATAATTTCTTTGTTACTTTGTTTCTTGTCTAATATATTTTGACTCGAAATTTGTGTATACAGTGACATTGTGACCTTATTATTGTCTCATATGTTACATAATTTAGAGCTTTGCCTTGGATAAATAGAGTGGGAAGAAATGCTACATGCTTGGTGCTAAGGCCCTGGCTATCACATGGGGGAGTTCCCCTGAATATTGGAGTTGAAAAGTTGTACCGAAGCAAAGTCGACCCTCTATATATTATCTCTATAAACACTAAACACCCAACATTTTAAAATGTTTTATGCCATGTTATCAAATCACTTTACAGTTTTTAACAAATGCTCATAGTGTTATATTCCCTTCATTCTAAAAAAAGTTATATACTTTTTTTTATCCTTTTTTTTTTAATCTATATATCATCACTCTTATTTTTAGGCTTTTTTTTTATTCTCCGCAAAGTGAAATAAGTAATTTAAAAGGAAAGTAGCAAAAGAATGTTAGCATCCCACTGATAAATTCTATATGAATTTCAATGCATTAACAAAGATACGTTGCATAGCTTTAGCTGAGACATGTTATAAAAGGAAACTAGCAAAAGAATGTTAGCATCCCACTTATAAATGAAATTTTGTATGAATTTCAATGCATTAACAAAGAAATGTTGCATAGCTTTAAATCAGACATTTTATAAAATGATTTATCATGAGTCCGCGTGCATGAGATGATGAGATACTAGTTGCGGCCACTTCCACTCTACATACATGAGATATTATTGAAGACATTGATGTAAGTCCTATTGACTATTAATTTAGAAATAATAGCAAACAATAATAGAACAACAAATAACAAAGCAAGAAAGAACACACAAGAACTTTTATGTGGAAACCCAAGAACTGGGAGAAAAACCACGAATATGCATTAGGAATCGATGAATATTCAAGAAAGATTACAAAAGCGCTCAAGAACTCTCTCTATAGCTTTTTCTCTTTCTAATATGTGAATAATGAAAAATAAACTAAGTCCTATGATTCTGTTAGAAAGATCCAATAAAAGGCGTATTAGGGCACCTATATATACCCCCTCGAGAAAAACGCGTTTTAGAATCAAAACCGCACAAAACGCACCCCCGCCCGATCGGGTCGGGCAACCCACGCCCGATTGGCCACTTAAAACCTTCTCATTACTCGTCCCGGGCCCGACCGGGCGAAGACACGCCCGAGTCGTAATACGGTGTCTTGCCCGATCGGACGAAGCGGCCCGATGCCATCAGGCAATGCACAAATACGCTGCGCTGGAATTCGTTGCGCGCCCGATCGGGCTTCCTCGCCCGACTCGATCGGGCGAAACGTAAATCAGTCATAACTTTCTCGATTCTCAGCGGAATTGGGCATAGCTAAGTGTTGCAATATTGTTGGTAGTTTTTACGTGAACTCTCTAAGATTATGTTTGACAGTATTAGTTGAAATAGAGCTGAAATTGAAAAGATCGCTTAAAGTCTAAAACTGATAAGTTTTTTTTTTGAAAGAAAAGGGATTTCATTAATATTTCGCCAAACGGCACTTACAAGTCATTTCTGAAAAACATAAAATTCTAATAGAAATACATATCACCCTAGGAATGTAAACATCGCAGATTTGACTTAATTTTGCCTTAATAAAAATCTTCATCTGAAGCAATGCAATCTGTGAGTTCGCTCTGGTTCGGCATACGATCTGCAGATGCGGAAATTTTGGGATGAACGTACTCCAATAGTCTTCCATAATTTTACAGAAGTTGTGAAACCCTCATTCTTCATGTTGAGTCTCGAACTTCAACCAATGAGAATAATTTCTCATACCTAAAAACAAAAGAACCATACTCACAACTCCCATAGGGGAGAAGGACATTTCCAAAACAGAAACTAAAAACCCCATAAAAGGGTTTTAGAAAATCTCACAAAGAGATACTAATTTATCGAACAAAACAAGCAAATGAACTACAAACTGAAAATAAAAGGGAAAAAGGGGCTTACCATGGATGAAAACATCCATGACAGCCCCTTAATTGATGAAGAAGGGGTAAGGGAGGCTAGGGTTTTAGAGAGAGAAAAGGAGGGGGGAGGCTAACAATGGTTTCTTATAATCCCTGTAAACAAGTGTCTAAAACTGATAAGTTGATAGCTGAAATTCATAAGTTAGTAGTTAAAATTGATAAATCACCTTATAACAATTATATAAAGACGATAGTCTGTAAAAACTCAGTAGTCCACGGAACTTACCCGTTGTATAGAATTTCTCACCTGAAAACACACACACACTCTCTCTCTCTCTCCAAAACCTCAAATGCAAACTCAAGAAGACATTCAAAATCTTCCGATTGACATCGCATTCTCCCGTCTAGGAGGTTGGTTAATTTATCTACTTCAAAATTTCATTCAGCATTCGATTGAATTTCGTTGATTTTAGTGCTTGATCTCACCTTTGATTTTTCTGGAAATTGAAGAATGGCTGGTGGATCGGAAGAGAATTCCTGCAGATTGGAGAAAACGATTAACTGCAATCAAACCTAAAATTTCATCGGCCTTTTCATCGCTTCCACAGGATGTTGATCCTTACTTCCTTACTCTCGATTCTGAAGGTTTAACAATCAATTGAATTTTGTTGTTAATATTACTGATTTACTCTCATCAATCTTAATTCTTAGTATTTGTAATCAATATTGACTGATTGTTTCTCAACTATTTGGTGTCTTTTTTGGACGGTCGATGATTATTTGCTTTGAAGACTGTTAATTTATCAAATTCTTATGATTAATTTTACTGAATTTTCTCATTCCAAACTATTGGACATACGGCGAAATTACCAGAATATTTTTTGAAGTTAATTTTGGTTTCTTACTCTACTTGACCTTTTATAACCTGTGCATATGAGAAATTTCTGATACCGAAATGTTGACAAATTTTTGTTCGGAACAATTACTTGTTGTATATTGGATCATAAATTTCGATATTGAATTATAAATCTTGTATATAGAATCATAAAAGTTGTGTACAGAAATCAGGTGTCATTATCCTATATTAGTTGTATAAGATGGTGAATGTTTATATGCAACATTTGTTATTAGATATACAACATGTGTACATGTTCAGAACAGAGATTGTTCAACGTTTTGGAATGAGGCACAACTCCATAGACATATAGAGCTTTAACTTGACTTTTTTTAACTAATGAAAAAACAAGTATTTTCTACCAGCCTTTTTCTAAAAGACAAGAAATGATTTTTTTTTTTTTTTTGTGTGTTGGGGATATATCTGCAGAGATGGTGAAGGATGAGGGTTCATTTTGTGTTACTTATATGATGAGCTTATTATACATATGTAAAATGGTATTTTTGGTTTTTTCTTACTATAAGAAGATTTTTAATGTTTACTGCGATTGTGCAGTTTTTTTAATTTTGTTTTTGAGTTATGAATTTGGGGAACAATTTTAGAATGCTCTGGGATTCAAGTACATTAGTTAACTGACATACACTATTAAAAGTTCCTGAACCTATTACGTTTTAGTGGAAGCTTATTCACTTAAGCTGAAATTCAGTCGTCAGTAAACATAGAAAGTTATGTATTCACTTATTCTTTGTCTTGGGGAGATTACACCTTGTCCTACTAGTTTTGTGTGTGACATTGCCTTCTCTTTAACATCAGGAATTGATTACTTGGAAGCAAAAAAAATATATGAACTTCTTTTGCGGGCCACTCCAGAAAGCCGGAACATATTTGGTAGGCTTTCAGGTGCTGCTGTAAGTCCTTGTATTCTCTCCTCTGTTGCTCAGCAATATGCTCACCTGAAGTCATACTTCTTAATAATTGTTGTGGTTTGATGACAGGGGGTATGGGAAGCTATCGTGCAGGCATTTGAGAAGGACCATATATTCCTTGGGGAGGCTGCTCAAACAATGGCCCAGAATGTGAATTATGAGATGTAAGCTCAAATTCTGATTTCTTCGTCACTATGAGAGACGTTTTGGTTTTTCGGTTTGTTTAGCTTGGCTGGTGATTGATTTTCGTCTCGATTTGAAGCCCTTACCTAAAAAAGCAGGTCCAGAAGACACAGCAACAGCTTGCGGAGCTTGATCGAAAGGAAGCTGACATTAAAAGAAGTGCAGCTTTATCAGCAGCGAAGTATGCAGAAGCTTGTCAAGAACTAGGATTACAGGTGCGGTTGTGTGTTTTAATGCTGGGCTGTATTACTGAACTTCATCTCTCATTGTGATTCTGAACAAAGAGAAATTTCATTCTTTTTTAGGGGAATAATGTCAGGTTGGAACTCTTAGAGAGTGCTACAGATTCTCTTCCAAGTACATTCCGTAGTATTATGGAAGTCGTAAAGGGTGAATCTGTTGCACAAGCTATTGAGTACTACTCCAGTTTTGTTACGGATCTTCATACTGATAAGGATGTAAGCTGACTCTTTTCATATCATATTTCCCGATTTATTTTGCTTGTTAGTGATTAGTGACTGGAGTTGTTATATTATGCTTTTTAAGAAGGATAGGTTTTTATGATGACAATGATCCCTGCTGCTTATTTTGAGTCATTTTTGTATTTTGCAGCGTGCATCTGTTACTGTGGTGCCAAATCTAAGAAATATTATTGACAACCCTCCTCCACTTAGTGTCTCTGTGGGATCTGATTTTGTTGACACCACAAATGCAGTGTCCAACCTTGATGAACATATTGATACATGTGGAACCATGAATAGTGGGGCAGATGGCATCGATTGGGATATTACCTTGGAAAGTTCTCAGATTGACTGGGATATCGGTACTATTGAAGAGACTGATGATGCTGCTAATGGACTTGGTCCTTATGAGATTATAAATGCTAATGATGTTCTACAAGATTCTTTAGCAAACGAGAATGAGAAGTCCGACCAGGCTGCATTATGTGGTGGAGAGTCCATTGAAGTTGAGGTTTCAGAACTATCTTGGGATGTTAGTGTTGAGAATCCTCAACTGGAAATGAAAGAAGATTCTGGTACACATATTGCGAAAGAAGCTCCAACATCTGCTCCAAATGCTTCAGCTGATGCTCATGTTTCAGGAGATAGAAGTCCGCTTTTGGAGACGGAGTACAGGAACAAAATTCTTGATGATCTCTTTGAGGTAATTCTTTGTTTTAGTTTTGCATGCAAGCACCTTGTCTCACTCCTACATTTGATTTGTAATCTGGTGAATGTAAAGGGATGGATGATATACGACTGATGTAAGGTGCTTCTTTTGTGTTGTAATTGTATCTTGTCATCAGATTAAGGCATTTTTAAATCAGCGACTGATGGAGCTGAGAAATGAAGAGACTTTGTCCTTGCAACATCAAGTTCAAGCAGTTGGTCCATTTGTGCTGCAGCAGTACTCTTCTGATAACATCCAGAAAATGCTCTCTGACATTTCTTCGGCCATATCCTTGCTAACAAACAAAAAAGCAAGAGACTTGATCATGATTTTGAATTCAAGAAGGTGCTTACAGTTTTGCAGTGTTTTTGTACATAACCCCTTCGTTTACCAGTAAACGGAAAGAATGTATTTCTTCAGATTTCCATTCTGATGACATCATAGTCCGCTTAGCTTTCAGCTGTTTCCGACTTTTGAGCCTTCTGCTTTTCTGCTATGCTGATTCTTCATATAATTGGAAGATCTGTGTGATGTACAGTTTATCAAAGATTTATGTTTATTGGTTAGGAGTTCGGAGATGGAGTTTAACTTCTTTCATTTTTTACAGGTTCTTAGATAGACTGGTTAGAACCTTGGAGGAAAAGAAGCATCATGAAGTAAAGTTGAAAGATGGATTGAAGGACTTGTCTGCAAAACGTATGGAGCTGCAGAATTCGCTGTCTTCGTCTTGGCCAAAGCAAGTGAGTACTGTCTGTTTCTGCTGTCATGCTTCAATTGTTAGATTCGAGAGCCATTAGTAGTCTGGAGAGGATGTTATGCTGTGGTGCAGGACAATAATCTGCATATTATGAATGATAAGTGCTTGGTTGATCAAGAAACCCAATATGGTCGTGTTTTCAGAAGTTAAAGGTAGCTTGGTGAGATTGTGTACTGAGTTGATTAATGGTGTTGAAATGTTAATAGTCTACTTGACTTTGTAGCTGAGGGGAGAAATAAGTGTGTTCATTGTCAAATTCTTTGTAATCTAGGTTATCCCACGTTAAAGTTGGTACATCTTTCTGAAATTTTCCCATTCACTTTTTGGAATTCCCCGTAACATCTTCCTTGCCTGAAAATGTGATTGTTCTTGAAGGGAGGGATCATCTTTCACAAGTATTAGAGGCAAAAGCTATGTTTATGTATGTATATGCCTATTGGACAAGATAATTTAATGAAAGTTGAGGCCCATTCTTAGGAGAAGACACTAAAAGGAGAGTGTTCCCATGTAAGAGGGCCTTCTCATGGATGAAGACAATCTCCCTATTGAACCTTGGATTAAGAGAGAACAACTCAAATAGGAGGCAGGAAAGGAAGAAGTTGTGCTTCCTTCTGTTGTAAGTTGCAACAGAAGAAGATGATGGGGGAGATTCCAAGTTTTTCATTTGAGGATCGTGAACTATTATTGCCGTTGATGGGATTTTGAGCTGTTTGCTTGCAATTGTGTCCTTTCTTATGCGGTCCTGCCTAATCTCTTTATCACTTGCAAATTCATCTCTGGCAGCTTCAAGGTGCAAGTGGCGCACTGCAGTAGTGTCCTAATTGTTAATCTTGTGGAAGAGTCAGGGATGGACACAAATAAATGATAATTATAGTTAAGATGTTTTTGGTAGTAAATTCTTTTATTGACAGTTGGTGTTATTCCACTTCTAGAACACACCTCTGAAATGGAAGTCTTCATAGACTTCTACTAAAGCTGGCTGAGTGTCAGAAATTAGATTTACTTCACTCCCTGTTGTTTTGTGCTTGCGCATGGATCATATCTGCATATTTCTAAATTAACCTACTGTGATGAGCCCTGAATCTGCGTATGACAAAATCTAATGATATGCTCGATTATTTGCAGGAAGTAGCAGTCAGTAAAACAAGGGAGCTTAAGAAACTATGTGAAATCACTCTTTCATCCATGTTCAATGGAAGACCCGTCAACATTATTGGAGAAATCAATACCCTGTAACTTGTCAAGTAGTGGCGCAGCAGTATGATCTTTGTAGCTTTTCCACCAGTGTTAGGATTAGGATGTAATAGGAACTAGGCTGGTACCGACTGAGGTTGGATATAGAAACTTCTTGATTTTTTATTACTCACTTTTGTAATATACACTTAATGTAATGAGCTTCAAGTTTTGATCAATTTCTGAAATTTCCATATGGATTAATTTCTTTCTCTGCTCATCACTAATTGCTTTGAAGTGTAAATTCAAATTGAGTCTTCAATTTCTGCTGGAGGAAATTGCGAGAGAACAGCAGTCACAACTCATCATATGAAAATTAAAGCATGAAGAATTGACATAACCATAAACAGAATATCTGATTCATGTAAATTAATTCAGGCTCCATGATCAGTTACTTAGTACTCTGTTTTTACTCCATTCTCAGGTACTTGTAGACTATAAAAACTCCGCAAAAGCTGAATGAGATTTTGATCACTGTGGAGAACAAACTTGTCCAAAGAATTAGACAGTTACAAGAAACTTAAGAAATATTGTTGGTTTTTACTACAGTATGGTGGAGTCCTAGCCTACTTGGTCCATACAGAAAGACTTATATGTTTAAGCAAGTAGCTTTGTGCATCTTATTTTTAAGCAGACTGGCGAGTTCTAAATTTCCCAGTCTGGCCACGTCAGATAGGCATGAAATTTGTCTCAGGAGAGTTCAGAAAACGAGTATTAGTCGACCGGAATGATTTTTCAAAGGCATCCAGTTCAATACTATCTGTCCCGGGCTTTGGCATGATTCTCGTCAGAGCTTCAGCAACCTCTAACATTCGAGGCCGGAATTCTTTCTCTGGCTGTAACAGTTGCATGAGAAAACATTAGGGACAGAGGAATTATATTGGGTAGTCTCAGTGAACACATAAGACAAGCATGTGGAACTTCATATAAGCTAGAATATCATCTTAGATGTGTTGCAAAGTGAATACTAGAGAGGGGAGCTTTTCCAAGTTTAAAATTCAAACTAAAACATCTATGGAATGTAAAGGTAATGAAGTTAAAATACAAACAGATTTCAGCACGACTCAACGTTGTTTTGAATAAGCCAATACCTGCACGCATAAGGATATGATATCAGCACATCGAGAGAGGGCCTTTGCAGTGAATGATCTTCTTAGAATAGGATCAACCATGTCCTCAAGAGAGCCGTAATCATGAAGCCTACTTGAAGCCCATTTTATCAGACATTGCTCTTGTATTGGTCGAGAACTGAAGCAGGAAAACAGGAAATATATATATTTTTTTTTTCAGCAGATGCAAGAAAAATCCAGCAGCAAGATGATGAATAATATAGCAAACAATTACAACACCTATCAAATGGTCTTCTTCCGGTTAAAAGTTCAAGAAGCAAGACACCAAAGGCGTATACATCAGTCTTTATGTTCTCTGTTCCTGTTTGCCCATAGTCTTGCGCAATGTAGCCACAGTCAGTAATAGCCATCTCAGAAGCCTGTTATCACAATAATAAAAAAGATAAGCTAGTTGCTGAATTATTATATTGTACAAAACACATGCCGGAGACAAATTATTTGATGAACCATTATGATGTACACTCTTGTAACTTGTAATGTCTACATCAACTTCTTTAGCATGGGTATACGGATTGCTAGTGCATATGCATGCAAAAGTAGCATTTACCTTGACTTTGACACTATTGCTAGAGAGAGGCCTCAGTACAGAAAGTCCGCTGTCACATACTCTAGGCTTAAGCTTGTCATCTAGCAATATGTTGGCGGCTTTCAGATTGCAGTGTGCAACGGGGGGCGACAAGGAATGCATATATCTGAGAATGAATAAGACTTATCTAGTCAAATAAAGGGAGCAGATGCCAGAAAGATCCCAACATGTTCTTTTCCCATAATTAAGGAATTCGCACTTCATATCACAAGGAATACTTACTCGAGGGCTTGTGCTACACCAAGAGCTATATGGATACGGAGGTCCCAGGTGAGAGGTAAATAGTTTTTACAATGCAGAGCTTTGTCAAGTGTCAGATCTTTCACATGCTCATATACAAGGAAATGCTGTCCTTGCTCTACACAGTAGCCTACAAGACGTATAATATTGGGGTGTTGCAAGCGGGATGTGCAACGTACAACATCCATAAACTGTTCCTCTTCATGAAGAGACAGTGATACCATGTTTATGTTTTTTACAACTAAAATCTGGAAACCAAAAGCACAAATATTTTAGTCAGAATATCATGAGACGTGCACATAATTGGAGAACATCATAATAGTATTGGAGGATGTACCTGCTCATCAGGAAACTCTGCTTTGTAAACAGAACCAAGTGATCCCTCTCCAAGAAAGTTCTCTTCACTAAAGTTGTTTGTAGCAAACTGGAGTTCAGCTATCCTATAAAGCTTTGCATTTGGGGGCTCTTGGAATTTTGTTGACACACGAACAGCAGGTATAGTTCTGGGAAAGACCATAGGTGCAGTTTTGACAGCTGAAATCTGCGGGATTTCATCATATCTCCCAGGAGATTGATCTGATATGGAATAAGCAAATTGACATGTATTGCAATAGAAGATAGGAATAAGCATACCACTCATATCAGTGCTTCTATCATCCTAACAAGAAAGATAGAGTAAATAATAGAAGGAAATTAGACATATAATAGAAATTCATATGCTAGATTAAATAATCACCTCCAGTTGAGCTAACTGGAAAGGAGCACATAGACCTACTGCTACTATTTAAGCTTTCATGCTGAGGAACATGATTTCGCTTAATGTGAACAGTAATAGCAAGTGCCAGAAGAGTTATGACCAAGGCTGTTCCACCAACTCCTAATGCTATTATTCCTAAAGTCTTCCTCTTTTTCTTGTGGTGTTGCATTTCCCGAGAAGGATCATTCTCTATGGCATTTGACTCAGCGATTGGGGGACTACTAATATTCTGCTCGTTTGGGACCTTGTCAAAAGGGAAATTCCATGGTGAGTAAGCACCCACTTTATTGAAATTATTGCCTCCAATCCTGATTAAACAAGAAACAGCAAAATGATAAGTGATATCAGGTGTGCAAATTGAGACTATAGAGTAAATGGGGATTCCTCTCACCATAAATTCGGAATAGTCTGAAAATGTTGCGGGATTATGCCACTGAAATGGTTGTCTTGGATGTTCCTGACAGGACAAAGAATAATATGGATATCTTATAGCAGTAAATCATAAGCGAAGAATGCATTTGAAAAATATAACTTACAGGTCAGTCAGTTCTAGGTCAGCCAGGTATACCACTGAACCAGTGAGCTCATTGTTTTGCAGATATCTGCATGAAACTCTTATTAGTATATCTTCAAATTCAAAACAAAAAAAAAGTCAATATGGAAGTAAAGGATCTCAAACATGTTTGGTTCTAGACATGTTAGCTCTCATCTCTGAAGATTTTGAACTTACAAGTTGGTAAGATTTCTCAGAGATGCAAACGAGCTTGGTAGATCTCCGCTAAATTTGTTATATGATAGATCCCTGTAGCAGTAAATCAATATGAGACAAAGAAGGTAACAAATACACAATATCGGCATTAATAAAATTTGTGCACACAAGAATTAGCTTTTGGTGCATATGCCACTCTAGGATTTTTGAAAGCATGCAGGATTTTGTTTCTAGCCATATTTTACATTGTAACCTATTCTAAAATGAATGTGAGGTTGAAGCAACTTACATCTCCTTCAAGTTTTCAAGACCTTCAAATACACTTCCAATGGGCCCAGATAACAAGTTGTGGCTAAGATTCCTACCAAAGAAAGAAATTCAGGTAACTTCTTCGGGAAAAAGACAAGCAAGCAAGCACACTAGAAACTAGAGAAGCAAGCAACTCACAGATGTCTCAATCTTCTCAAGTAAGAAACGGAATGTGGAATGCTCAGTAAAAACTTGTTCGATGACAGATTCCTGCATAACATAATAAAGGGCTTGAGGATTCATGGACGTTAAATAGGAATAACCAATACAAGCAGTAAAATACAGCAGCCTTACAAGTGGGTCGCATTAGGTGGCAGGCCATTTGGGATTTCACCTCCGATTTTATTTGAGCCAATATCCCTAATATTGCAAAGGGGAAGTCAGAAACAAATGCATGCTTTTGATGCCATTGATGTTGGCTGACAAACATGAAGATCCCACTTACAAGTTTTTCAAGCTATGAAGATTGAATAGCTGATTACCCAGAAAACCTTCGAGTTCTAGTCCATGAAGTTTGCTTCATCATAAAAATAAAAATTAAAAAAGGAGCACCAGAACAGTGAAATTGACGCAAAATTCAGCTAATTTGCAGTAGAAGAGTACAACTAGAGGGAATTAAGGCAGATGTACATATGAATGACGGATGAACCAGAGCATTCAACTCCAGTCCAAGATTGCTCGCATGGGTCTCCACCTACAGCCTTCCACCCCTTCAGCTGCTTTGGCCTATTTAGGGCATTGTACATGTCTTGTAATGCTAAAACTGCATTCAGTTAAAAGCTGGGTGGGATATTCAATTTACACGACATTTAAGTTAAACTTTTGTACACTACTGAACTCAGAAAGTGATCTACTACCCTAAAACTGCAACAGAAATACAGTATACTTATGCAGTTCCTCATTAATTTAAATCTGCTAATAACTTATTTTTTTCAAGTCTTCCAAAACAACCTCAGTACCATCTGTTTATTGGATACATTTCAGAGCAAAATTTCAGAACATTACATGCTTTACATAGCAACTCAAGCCTAGATTGCTATACTCAGACCGAACATTCAGTGTTAATATTGTTCGAACTTCGAACGATGAACATCACATCATTTACATGCTGCATAGGGTAAGACTCAATGTCTTCATATGATTGTATCAGAACACAATGCAATTTTTTTATTTTCTGAATTACTTTACTCCTACCATACTATGAGAAATTTATTAACATCTTCAGCGATTTTGTCTCAGAAAACATTATGTTAATCTAAAACTGAAATACATATATATGTATGCATACTCCAATCAATAATCTGAAATACAGAAAGCCTCGCAAATATGTAAATAATCATGAAGTACTTGAACTGAAAAACTAAAGGAATAATAGGAAACCACAGCGAAAGAGAGAGAGTACCGTCGAGATGATCCGTAGTAGCTTCGCAAGAAAGAATCACATAGGCGATAACCAGGAAACAAAAACTAAAACGACGCAGCAATAACTCCATTTTGAGTTTCAATATAATCCAAAGAAACGAAGTTCTGCAACTCACTTGAGCAAAAATTCAGAAACAGAGCTCAGATTGAGAATCACAATCAATAATCAGATAACAAAGGATCAAATGAAATAGCAACAATCTCGAATTTCACAAGAATTCAAAGAAACGAAGATAAATTGAAGTATCGTGAATCAATTAAGCAAACATTCAAAAACAGAGGTGAAACTAAGAATTACAAACTTCAAATTTCGTAAAGCAACTAAGCGAAAAAAATTCAAAAGCAGAGGTGAAATTGAGAATCACAAATGCACAATCAGTAACCAGATAGTTTAACAATGCGAAAAACACTCAAACAAAACAGAAAAAATTAGATTTCTAATTTTACAATGAAGATAAGATGAAATTTCGTAAAGAAATAACGCGAAAAATTCAAAAACAGAGGTGAAACTGAGAATCACAAATTCAGAGCAGATGATTGTAGCGATAAGAATACCTGAAGAAGAAGTAATTAATAGTAGTTTATCAATGGTAGAATCAACATGATAGTAAGGTAAGAACAGAGTGCCGTTAACAAGAAGAGCATGAAAAAACCAAAGAAAATGAATGGCATAACAATGGAGTTAGGGTTTTGATTTGAAGTTTTAGTTCTTGATTCTTGATTAGAGAGGAAAGAAGAGAGAGAAAGTAGGAGGTGTGGTGCCACTGTGTCTGTGTTAGTATGAAAGTTTGTTAGGAGTGCTTTCTTAGCAGGAGGAGAGAGAGAGATGGGGGGAATCTAGCAGCTGAAACCGTTTTTAAAGTCGGGTTAAAATCAGCTTGAAACGACGACGTCAGTAAGCATATCTTACTAAAGAGTGGTAAAAGACTTTTTAATTATTATTATTATTATTAGTATTATTGTGGAGAGCAAAATGAGCGATTAACTTTAAAGACATAAATTACAGTCACCAAAGTTAATAGACTTTGAAGAAAGAACACAAATCCATATAGATACCCTCAACACCAATATTAGTTTGTGAAGCGAGTAAATGTACTTTTTAATTTTTCACGTGCATATAAGAGAATACGTCAAAAAAGAGATGATCTTACATATATCTTCATAAAACACAAACACAAGAGTAATGCCACTTTGATTGGATTGGTTGCTCGAATCATATGCATTTCGTCATTTTCGAATATCAATTTTTGGGGTATTAGTCTGCATCGCAGCATCAGACCTTACTAGGATGCAACAACTTTAACCAGTGTAAACAACTCGCTAAACACTTAGTTGCTGGACTCAAGCCACCAACAAGTCATCAACTTACCAGCTTTGTCCCTTATCACCACTCCATGCCCACATTAATCCCTTTTTATCATGTGAGCATCAATATTAACAACATTGTTGGGGAGGAGAGTCAAGAGTTCATATACAGACGATGGATAAGCTTTCAGTAGAAAAATGGACACTCAACAATTACATTAAAAGTTGCAACTCAATTCCCATAAAATCTTCCTACACTAATCTGTGTAACTCTAGAGTAGCCTCGTGAATGATGATGGTCTCGCAACTTCGGTTCCACACCTTTACTAGCTAATCAATTTACTGCAAAGTTGTCTTCTCCATAACAACGCATAATAGACACTTTCCAATCATATTTCACAAATAACTTCCTGCAAAAATTTATAATGTGATTGCACATTCTCTATCATCTTATGTATCATTTTTCATTATTTGCACACAAGCCAAATGATCTTGTCAAATTAGCAATTTAATTATTTGGCGACGCTCACGTCTCGCGCAAGGTGTAAAACGTTAGAGATAACGTGTAAAATATATACATTTTTGGAAAGGATAAATCCCTTCAAATGCAAGTTTGTGAAACAATTTTGTAGGAAGAGGGATAATACACTTTATTAATCATTCAAAGTTCAAACTCTATTTACCGAACAATTAGGTAGACAACACTCATTTTTGTCTTTTAACACATTCACCTTACCAACACTAAGCAACTAATTTTTCTTTGTGGGCTTTACCTTTGAAGCTAAAGCAATAGTATATGTCATTGATATTATGTCAATTTCTTCATAAAATTAGATATTGTTGAAGTACATACAATAATAAATAGTGAAAGTATTGGGTCAGACCGTCTGACCAATACTTACTGTCAGACGGGCTGAGCCCAAAACTGAAACTTTTTTTTAAAAGCAAACACAAGATGTTTCGGTGGAGCTGAACATCTTCTCCTTCATTTTCAATCCTCATTTCTCTCTCTCCTGAAATTCCAGAACACAAAATCAACTTGATTTTCGAAACAAAAACTCCGCAACAAAACAGGGGCGCATCGAGCTCTCAAGTTTAACTCCAAGAAGATTGGAGTACATGATACCTTCTGAATAAAACAATCATACAAATAAAAGCTTTATTCCATCTTGTGCAATATAAATAATGTTTGCAACTGAATTCTACGACGGACAAGAAGAAATGAAGATGTACAAAGCACAAGCAGCACCAGACTTATTTATTTCCCGAAAAAATCCACAAAGTTTCTTCATATTCCCTCAGAGAACAACTAGAAGATGAAGACAACACTGTCGTGCACTCTCGACTTCTGGTTTGTTTTGTTGGTATTGTTTTTGCAACTAGAAGATGAAAATTGGACTTTGTTTTACTTCAGTTGGTTATTGTTTTTGTTTCAGTTAGTTATTGTTTTGTTTCAGTTGGACTTTGTTTTGTTTCAGTTGGTATTGTTTTTGTTTCAGTTGGACTTTGTTTTGTTTCAGTTGGACTTTGTTTTGTTTCAGTTGGACTTTGTTTTCTTTCAGTTGGACTTTGTGTTTCTTTCAGTTGGACTTTGTTTTGTTTCAGTTGGACTTTATTTTTTTTTCAGTTGGACTACCTGAAAAAAAAAATGAAGACTACCTGAAAAAGAATGAAGACTACCTGAAAAAAAATGAAGACTACCTGAAAAAGAATAAAGACTAACTGAAACCCAAAGTAAGTCTAACTGAAGTACAAAAACCAACTGAAAAAAAAGAAGACTAACTGAAAACAAAATGAAGACTACCTGAAAAAAAATGAAGACTACCTGAAATAAAATGAAGACTACCTGAAAAAGAATAAAGACCAACTGAAACCCAAAGTAAGTCTAACTGAAGTACAAAAACCAACTGAAAAAAAAAAAGAAGACTAACTGAAAACAAAATGAAGACTACCTGAAAAACAATGAAGACTACCTGAAAAAAAATTAAGACTACCTGAAAAAATTAAGACTAACTGAAAAAAAATTGGAACCACCTGAAAGTCGTCCAACCAAAGATTATGGTCGGACGAGTCCGACACAATATGTTCTCTAATAAATATGTGAGCTCTTGAAATTTGGAAGAAAATAATGATCAAGTGTTTATTTTACCTAATGTGTAGCTTAATTATAAATGCTATAGAACATTTATAAAAAAAACAAATGATCTTGTGAACTTTTGATAGTTTAAAAGAAAATTTTGGCAACTTTAGTATAAATATGTCATTACCTTTACTTAGCAAGCTTTGTGAGAATTAAAATTCTGCCCCCATTCATTTATCTTCTAAACCATTTTTGTATTATCCACATTCCACATAGAATTTAATATCTTTTTTTAAAAAAAAAATTAGTACAATAATATATCATATTAAGAAGGACCACGTCAAGACTTTAAATAGAAGAGTGCATTTTAGCATAGGGGAAAGACAAGGGGAACCCCTAATCAAAGTAGGGCATTTGAAAGAATTCGATCTTGTAAGCTTAAGGTTATATGGTAAAAATCCAACCAACTGCACCAAACAAGCTTGGTTACAAAAAAGTTACTTAATTGTGAAAATTGCGAATATTGATGTATATTAGGATGTGCATGACATTGTTGTATAAATGAGAAATTTACTACCCCTATTTCTTATCAATCTACCTACTTTGTACTTTGATACTATCCACATTGATTATCATTTGTGATTTATATTTAAGGACAAAATAGTCATGTGGAATAATTTGTCAAATTAATCTCAACATAAAATTTCCAAATATCAATATTTATAATTTTTTTTTTACTTTTATTCATTAATTTCATAATTGATTTTATTAGTTTTTTTAAAAAAATTGTCTAGTGAATTTGGAAAATTGATGTTATGACATGATAAGTTGTTAAAAGAAAATCTAAGCAATTAGAAATTAAAAAAACAATTTCCATGAAATTGACGTAAAAGAATATTATTATCTTAATAAACTATACAAGTGTTAGAGATTAAAAAAAAACTTGTCATGTCTTTATAGTAACTCACTAACTTGTAATTATAAGACTTTATTATGTTAACTTTCAAAAATTAAACATTGAAATTTTACAGAATTGATGACTAAACTTTCACATTTCATTTCAATTTTGTAATTAAAATTATTAATAGTCAAATCTTTGCCTTGTCGAATATAAAAGTCAAATTTTTTACAAAGCTTTTTTTTTTTCTTTTTCTTTTTTTTAAAAAGTTGGTTTCTTAAACCACTATTGTATGTTGCTTAATATTAGAATGTTAATATATGAAGCGTATGTCAAAAGCTACTCAAACTTTACTTAAACCTCTACACTATATTGTGACTGTAAGGCTATGTTCACTTCACCTTATTTTTGCTTATTTCAGATCTAATCAGATCAGATCAGATCAGATCAGATCAGTTCAGATCATGCTTATATTTAAAAATCATTATATCTTTCATTACATATTAGTAAAAATTATAATAATTGAATATTAATAAAGTACTCATTGAGACGAATCAAACAAGACCCCACATGACTATATTTTTTCTTATATATTGAGAAAAATCTAAAAGATAAGATCTTGTAATCAGAAAAAATATGTTCAGATCAGATCAGAAAAAATAAGTTCAGATCTGATCAGATAAGTTCAGATTAGGAAATTTCAGGTGAACTAAACATAACCTAAGTCCGCTACCTAATCAAACACTTATTTTATTTTATTTCTAAGTAGTCTTTTGATGACTTTGTCAAACCTCTACTCGCTACCTCAAATGCCGGTGCAAAACAAACATTCCTCTAATTCTAATTTTTGGAAGCTTGGTATATCATCAACACTTACACAACCCCGCCAAATACCTCTCTACTTTCTCCTAATCTTCGCATCAATGGCGGACACAAAAACAACCAACGAGAAACAAAAAGAATCAGAATTAGAAGAAGAAGATTACATGAGTGACCTCTCGAAATTCCTTCCAACAGAACCTAACCAACCTTCAAACCCCAAAAAAAATCCCCCCAAAACCCTAACCAATTCATCTCAACAACCCTCAAAGAAGAAACCCAAATTCCACAATTGGCAAGAGCATAGAACAATCGAGAAAGAGAGAAAACAACACGAAGAAGACCAACAAACCCTACAAAATCTACAATCAGCAATTCCTCAATCAAACATTGGGTTCAAATTGCTGAAACAAATGGGGTATACACCAGGAAAGGGATTAGGAAAGGAGGGTTCTATGGGCCGAGAGCAGCCCATTGGGCTGGAAATCCGGAGGTCCAGGGCGGGGATTGGGCGGGAGGACCTGGTGAAGGAGCGGGCCAGGAGAGAGAAAGAACGGGCGAGGAGAGAGATTGAGAAGGTGGAGTGGAAGAAGAGGAGTCAGGATGTTATGTTGGAGGAATTCGGGGTTCGGCAGAAGGAGCAATGGAAGAGTAAGAGGGTAATGATTAACTATAATAAGGCGAAAGCGGCGCTTGATCAGTTGGAGAATAGAGAACCGGCGGTTGAGCCGGAGAAGGAGGATGATGATGATGAGGAGGAGGAGGAAGAGGAAGTGATTACTGAAGAGGTATGTGTTTTTCAAACTATCATTGTTACATTAGTATTGAATATAAATTTAGAGCTTTTTCTTACAATGTGTTGTCTGTTTTCTGTTTATGTGAATATAATTACTTTCTATGTAGTATAATATAGTTTAATTGTTTCCATTGTAGATTGCGTATGTTCATATTGTATAGTGTGTTTTGGTTTTCCTGCAATCTTGATATTGTAAATAGGTCTGAAATAGTGCATCAGTTTGCGGAGTCGAACTTGCAATGGCATCTCATGTGAAGTTTGCCGGGAACTTTGGTTGCTTATAGTAGCCGTGTCCATTCTCCAATATGATGCTATTCTGACCTTTTATTTGTTTTCTTGTAAAAATTGATAGGGTTGAGGCATTTGAAGTTGAGTGAAATTTAGGAAAGATATGTTTTGATTAGCATAAGTGTTCTTGTCTCGTATGATGGATTTCCTTGTTTAAGTTACACTTGGATCAATTTATGTGCGATGACAATCCACATAAAATTTTGACAAGAGTCTTTAGTTGCTGGTAATAGTGCCATCTCACTGTGACTTTTTTATTTACATATTATAAAATCAATTGGTTAAACAGATTTGAAGCTGATTACAGTTAAGGAAATTAGCAATTAGGTTGACGTATTATTGATTTACATTGCTGGAACTACTAATTCAAGTCACATTGAGAATATTTTTTTAGTTTGAACGGATTGAGTTATAGGTAATTTATATGCTTAGAAGGGTGTATGTGAGCTTGCTCTACCAAGCTGTGAATCTGACATAATATGTTTTTTTTTTGGGGGGTGGAGGGGTGAAGATTGTTGTACTAGGCAAGGTGTATGAAAATGATAATACAGATATATGGTGGAGATATAAGGGTATTAGGGCCTCAAACCCCTCTATGAAGAAAATTTAAAATTATTTAGAAGCCTCATACAACATAAAATGATTTTATTAGATTTCTGCGTGTATTATGAAGCTACTACTCTTGCAAGTTGCAATAGTTAATAATCGTGGATTAAGATCTAAGAGACGCTAGATACAGGCATGTTATAATTAGACAACGAGCTTAACTGTTCATGAATCTAAAACTTTATGCACCTGGCTACAATCATGAATGCTTCTTTTAAATTTGTATGTCTTACATCATGAATATTGCTGTGAGTGTTGGCATACTCTCTCCAGACAGTGAACCAGTATCTTAAACAGCATGCTAGGCGCTGAGGCGCAAAGCGATTGGGGTTAAGAATCTTCTTGTATTAGGCTAGGTGATCTTAAAGAGAGCACTGGAGGCTCAAAAAGCGCACCTAAGTGCACAAAATGCACCCGTGGCACACTTGTTTTTACATCAGATTTTTGAATTTTCCTTAGTTGCGCCTCACTTCAACGAGGCGCACTGGGATCCCTATCGCGCTGATGCGCCTTGATCTTTTTATGCATTGCAATGAACTTGATGGCTCATGAATCTAAAAGGCAAACCTTTACGTACTTAGCTATAATCATGTATCTTTCTTTAAAACTTGTTTTTGCTTTGCGATTGCTTATTTCTAGCTAATTTGCATCAAACTTATTATCTTACAAAGATTAATGCCTCTTAGGTCAATGTAATTAAGTTGCCTTTTGCACTTAGTTACATGGACTCTTCAATTCACCTCAAGGACCCGTGTCAGATCCTTGACACTCGGATGTGGACACGGACACTTACACTTCATTTTGGGCCAAAATCATTGAAATTTTTCATAGATTAGCGGAGTCAGACACTTGGACATGTACCCATGTCAAACCTGGGTATAAGAGTCTAGATATCATAGCTTTTGCAATTAGGCAAGTTTTAAGAAAAAGTCTTTCAACCGTGGTGATAGGGTGGTTCTTTGGTAGAAGCCTTGAAATAAGAGCGAGATGATAAACTCAGAGCGTCAAAGGGGATAAGGTGACATTTATTTTGGACACCCCTTAAATTGATCAGGGACTTGTATTACGATATGGCTGGCATTTACAGCGTTTGCTAGGCATGCTGTAATTGTTGAAAAAGTTATATGCGAGAACAAGATCTAAAACATTAGCAATGGGAAAATATAGGAACTAATAGATGAAAGTTTGAATGAAATTGATGATACACCCTTTCATTTGCTTCTGTTTTATCAAAATCTGGGAGTGATAAGAACCATTGCATGAAGCTTGCAAATACCATTCTTCACATGGCCCTTAGGCCAAAAGTTCATATTATTTGTTGTTGGCTAGGCTAGCTGTAAGAATCTCAAAATATTACTGAACTATGCCCGTTGGAGAGGTTTCACTTCACCTTTTCTTGAATCTAGTAGCTGCCGCAGGTTGAAGCGACCTCTATCTCAGCTGACAATTTGAATGTAACATAAAGCATAACATATCAGTACTCATTTCATAATACTTCAGATTGGTCCTCTTTATATATGATAACTTTTAAATTGACTGTATTTGCTACCATATATACTCTATACAGAGAATGCAATGCTTCACTGACAGTTATTCTTATTGGTTCTCCTGATCGTTTTTCAGTCTTTGTCAACTAGGAAAAGCACTTTGAAACAAATACAGTAGCTAGATTCTATAAACCTATTCTCATATATAGAATTGCAATGTTTCACTGTTCGCTATTCTTATTGGTTCTCTTCAAGTGTTTTCAGTCTTTCTCAACTAGGAAAAGCACTTTCAAGCAAAATTAGTAGCTAGATTCTATAAGCCTTAGTTGATGAATTGGACAAGCAGATAGGAATTGGAAACATAAAACAGGAAAGAATCCTATCCCTTTGGTGGGGGGAGCACTTGGATTTCGCATTAGCATTTTGGCCTAAGATTGGCTTTTTGGGGAGCTTCAGCTAACTGTTAAGATTCCAAACTCAAGCTGCAAAACTGTTAACTGCTATCTCCCAGTTGAAACTGTAAATAATTTTTGCGACATAAATATCTTGAACTGAAATGGGGAAAGATCAAAGTTGTTCAAAAGTCAAAGTGGTGGTACAAGCTTTAGAAGGCTAATTGAAAATTTATAGTGTAGTTGATAAGTTTAATATCCTTGGAACAGCCGTGGAATATATTTCCATTTAGTTCAGTATGACAAAAGCTGGTGCAATGTTTAGAGGTCAAGGGAGCTGAAGGCTATTACAAAAGGCCGAAGGAAGGGAAGAAGGGACTTCTATCCTTTTGGTCCTTGTAAAGGGACATGCAGGAAAGGTTGCTAATGTTAGATGAGCCATGCCAACAAGTGCATGGCTAATAGAACGCAGAGATTCATGGCCAGCAAAAGTCAAAAAGTAAAGTGTTAACGCACAACGCCCATTTGCTAATCTCAGTGAGCCAACATTTATTATACAAAACGATTAGGGGATAGCTAACATTAGCTATTTTAAGCTCTTCTAACCAGAGCACAAAGAAAAATATGCTTGATCTGTTGACAGTAGCCTGCCGCACCAACCACATGACCAATATCCATGCATCTTTGCTCAACTAGATACCAACTTAGTTAAAAATTGGATCGGATCCCCTGTTAGATTTTGGAGTTAATCTTATCAAGGATTTCCCCTATGTTCAAGGCTTGGATTAAACATCCTTCTAAACAGGGGGAGTAATTCAGGAAGACTGGAGGTAGAGGTCAAGATAAAATAGAGGTCAAGAAAAAAGTAAAGTAGATTTGTGTTTTGTACTTCTGTAGTAACGACATCACCCCAATGCTGTAGCACTTGCTCAGGCCAGGGTATTGGCAGCTGGATCATTGAAGGTGGCTAGCCTTACACGTGCGGTACCTGGAGGCTGTCCTCAACTGACTTGTTATTTGGTACTCAACAAGTATCAACTGCTTTGCAGTGATCTAGAAGAAGCAGCAATGTCATGAGCCATTTTTGTCAAGTCCATCATAAGTCAAACACAACTAGTTTTTGACCCTGTGGATCTGATCACCGGCCTCATGTAGAAGATAAGAGCAACATATCCAGGGACTTTAGGTCATGCTTGTATGGAATCGTATTGGAATGACACTCAATGTGTGCTGTCAACTGTGTGCATGCCTCTGTGAAGAAGTGAAGTGTGGCAATTGCAACGTTAAATGGTTTTAATATCCATAAAACAGTACTCGCTCCTTTTGTTTTTCATTTGCGCTTTCATTTTGGATCTTTTCTTATTAGAAGCCTTTTCCTGTCCATTGCCAACAAAACAAAAACCCCATTTAAAAATTATTTATTTAGGTACCTTCCACTTAGGATCAGGAAACCTCGCCATATCTTTTTATTATTATTTTGGTTTAGAAACAAACCCTCAGGTGATGTATTCTCTGATTACTCTAGTCCAATCGAATCCCCATGTGTATACTTTTCGGTTACTTATTCTTCTCACATACTTCTCTCCCGTACTTCATACATTTTCCTTGCTTACGGTGAAAAGCAAAATCTGTAGATTGATTTGGAACGGAAGTACTACCTGGCTAGAGCAAAATTAAATGGTGGATCGTATTAATCTTACTTTTCCTTTCCTTATGGCAAATTATAGTACGTATCTTCAGTTCATTTAGTTTCTTTGCTTAAGCATTTCTCCTTTTCCTTTTCTTATTGACATTTGTTTCTTTTTAACTTCTTGAACCACGTAATAGTACCATCATTAACTAAAATTTTCTTGTACCTTGTACGTTTTCATTGCGCATAACATAATTACGATAACGTGAATATTATCTTTATGGTTTTCTGCATCTTCTCCTCCCACTTACTGGTTGCCCTTGCGTCCCACCTTTTTCTATTGGCTGCCACAAGTTTTAGTGTGGTATGTCCTGGAAAGAGGTCATCTCATGCCTGAAACTTGAATTGATTTTCATTTGATATGTTAAATTGGGATTCAATGCATCCCTCATACTTGGTTTTTGTGAATCTTTTGGCTCCACATGCTGATCTGTTATGTTTCATTAATGGTGTTTGTTATCATTGCCTTTTGTCTATCCTTTTTTTTTTGGGGGGGGGGGGTGAAATTATTGGTAATCCTTGATGTCTCCAATTGATAAAAGTTTTTTTGAAGTCTCATTGCGCCAGAGCCAGTTTGTTTGACTAAGCCACAGCTGCCAGTGCTGCTTAGCGATACTAATATGAGCCAATCCATGCTTATCATAATTGTTCTTTTTTTTTGGCCACATATATGGCTAAAAATGGAAGTTTTTGGTACATGGATGAAGTGGTATATGTATATTTTATTAGACTATGAACTCTGTACATGACAAAATCTGGTGAATTTGATACAGGATTTGGTAGAGATATTGGTGAAGCTGAGAGAACATTACTATTGCCTCTTCTGTGGATGTCAGGTATGTGTCGAAATCATCATGAGGCTGTTTATCAACTTGTTAAGCTGAAAAGGCCAACAGTGACAGTAAGGTGCAGGAATTGATTTGCTTTACTTTTGTCTCAGTATGAATCCGTGGAAGCTCTCCTTTCCAACTGCCCTGGAGTAAATGAAGATGACCATTGAAGGGGTTTATTGGCCATAAAAGGACCTAAATGCTGATTATGGAATGACCAACCATTTATGTCTTCTCTAAGACTGCGATTCTGGTTGTGACAACAAATCCTTGATCCTTTTCTTGTTGTTGGTTAACTTGTTTTAATCTTTGCAGCATTGCTTTCTTGCAGATTCCTCTGGAGCCTCACTTCATTTGATTCTTTGTGCTTGGAGAAAGGTTGACGAGTGGGGCAATGCGGCTACATTTTAGCTAGCTAAATTTTTGTTTCACGAGTCAAGTGGGGCCACAACCGTAACTTCACTTTATATGGGGTCTACAGCTTCCTATCTCTTATTTAGCCAAATAAAGTTTTTCTACACAGTACACAGCTTTGCTTGGTATCAGTGTCCTTTGAAACATTAATGGAGACGAGGTACTTTCCTTTAGTATTGGTGGAGACAGCTTACACTGCTTTGCTTTGTTATATGTGGTGGAAAAGTGACCACAAGGCCACACAATGCAGTTGCATATTGAGACAAGATTGGAATAATGGTAACCAGGTGCAATTTATACTAGTGATGGCGTAACTGTTGGTGCATGTTGTCATACTAAGCTTGTAAAATAGGAAGTTTATTTCAATCATGAGCAGCCTCTTGCAAGTGTAAAGCAGCAGTGAGCTGGGTTACATACTGATAATTATGTTGTATACTGCCATTTAATAAAAAATTATAAAAAGAAATGGTCTAATTTTAATATAAAAGTAGACCTAGTCACTAAATAAATTAAACTAGTTATCGAAAGAAATTAACCTAGTCACTATTATGCTAATTTTCTTTTTAATATTGGCTTACCATTGTCTAATTTTAATTTAAAAGTAGATCTTTTATAAGACAAATTCTTAATAATAAAATAAAATGAAATGAAAAAAAGAGTTTGAGTCAGATGACTTATGTTTGAATTTTTTGTAAGTAAGCTCATTTCAAATTGGAAGTACTTTTTTTTTTTAAGAAATCGAAACAAGGATAAATTCAGTAGATTGGAATGAACCAAGTCTACAATCGAAGATTGGAAATTGCTATCCCACACATTTTCCCCTTCCAAAGATGGAAATGAGCTAATGAATGGGTTGGAAATCATTATTTTTATTTCGAGTCAACCCAACGGCTAACAACATCTCTCTTATTCTCAATTTTAACTGGCTATATAAAAAAAATTCACCCTTAATTAGTGTAAAATTGATTTATCACTTTAATTCTTTTATTGATATAAAGAAGATAGGGAATTTTGATCAGAGAATATTTACATTATACAATAACAAGGAGACTTGATTGGGCCAAAATACTACTGTTAATTACAAAAATCATTGTCTGTCTCTTTAATGAACAAAACGTTGGCCATGTTTGGTAAATGATTTTTTCATTGGCTTTTGGTTTTTGGCTTTTTAATTTGGTCAAACAACCAAAAAAATGTGTTTGGTTATTGCCTTTTTGGTCAGCCAAAACGGAGCAGCTTTTTGGATTAACCTTTGACTTGTTGGCCACAAATTCTCTAATAAACCGCCAACAACTACAACTAATTTTACCAAACAATTTTGCAAACAACCAACTTAAAAAAAAACCAATACATACGGCTAATGCTGACAGCCAGTTAAACCAACCAAAAGCCAACAACCAATTGCCAAACAACCCTATTGTTTTTTTCCTAGGCAAAACTTTAATTAATAATATCCATAGCATTATATTAATGAATCAAAATGTAGAGTACACACTAAAACAGATGTAACAAGATTCAACAAGGTAATATTTTCTTTGTTATATATTAGCAATCAAAAATCAATTACGCAACATGCGCAAATGGAAAAATGAGAGTCAAATCACCTAGTTCTAACTTTTTCACCAAATTTGAGACTCAAAATTCAGATTTTGGGGGTCATGTAATTTTTTCATGTCGATTACCGGGATTGGTATATATTTTTTTTTTTTTGACATCTCCAATCCAGAGGTTCTTACCAAAGAAAAAAAATTAGTGTTAGAAAATCTCTAATCAACAATCTTTGCCCCAAAAAACAAGGCACGATTTCAGACATTTCCCACTAGCAACAAGTGACTGAACAGCAACTACCCGGTCACCTCATCCTATAAGCAAAACGTATAGAAAGTAGAAACAGGGAAAGGGCGTCGTGCTCAGAAAATGATTCAGATTAACCAGCAGCATACAAAAGTAGTCCAATTATCCAGGGAAATGGAAAATACCACAAGCGCGACATAACATCAGTTCGGTACCATGACAAAAGAGTCATCGGTGCAGGCAACAGTTACAAGATGTCATCAGACTGTTACACACCCAGAAGAACAACTTAAGAATTCGATAAAAAAAGGGAAACATGCTCTTTCGCTCAGTATGAAGCAATGGAAAGAACAATCAGAGTGACCAGTCCACATGGTGTGTGGTGGCTGAGTTGTAAGCCCTAGAATGGTCAACATCCATGTATTGCCGCCCACCATCATGGACCTGATCCATCATAAGATCACCATGATGATATTGGCTACTGAAATGTGGCTGGGAGATTTGTCCAAGTCCCAGATGACCGGATGGCACAGTATGTAAGCCACAATTGGGATCATCGTTGGCCTTAAACCCCCATGGTGAGCTGCTGCTCGGCAAGTGTGCAACTGTAACACTATGACCTGCAGCAGAATGGGAGACAGGTGCTCCATCAATGTTCATCGAGTTACCTAGTCCAGTACTTGATGATTGATTTCTGGAGCTCCAAGTTTGATTTGACAGAAGAGAGAGAGCACAGCTCGAGTCAGAAGAGACCCCTCCGATACATTGTCCCGGAGGAAATGAAAAGCTGGACCCACTGGCTGAACCTTGCAGAAACATCTTCGAAGGAGGATCCTCAGAGTTGCCTGTAGGTATAACATGCCACAGAAATGAGACCAAACTTCCAAGTTGCAATTCTGAAGCTATACAGTGATATATAGACTTACTTCTAACCAGTCTATAGGCTAGTAGACTATTTCTGAATAATTACTACAAAAAGAGAGTTTGGTAAAGAGTATAATGTACCATAACATAAGATGCCAACAAGAAGATTGGCAAGTCAATTTACTATTTCCTGGTGTCTGGCAAATAATAATTGTATGATTAGATCGAGTTCGAACTACTTATGTATTTAATGTGTATCCTATATGCTTATGCAAAGAGCATAATGAAGAATAAATTTTTATTAAAATTTATGAACATAGTTATCCTATATTATGTCAGTTATGTATCTAGTAAAAGTGAAGCATGCATTCGTGTTCTTTGTATTATTTGACAAATCCAAGCAACTATTTGCTAAATTATCATATACAGAATAACTGCTGGTGAGTAATTTCCTATTATATTATGATATTTGTTATGAACACACTAATAAGTGCTAGTTTCCAGACAAGGACAACCAAATTTCTCAGATGAAGTGTTTAACAGAAATGAATGGCTAATGAAAGAAGTATGCAAACCATGCATTTTTAGAATATTGCCACATACTAAAAATGACAAAAGGGTCCACCATTCTACTTTCACATCACTAAATTCAGTCCACCAATTGAGACTCATTTCCACCCAACCAAAATTTTTAGGAGTAACTTCGGCCCAATGAAGCAAACAAAAATTTATACATTGAAGCAACGATAACGAGTTTGCGTATAACTTTGCAAAGAATTCTTTATATTTATGTCCACGACAATTCATCAACGAGAAGCAATACCACCCATCTCAGAGATGGGTAGATAAGGGTTCTTCTTTTCCCAAATTACCCCCTAATTAGTAAAGTAAATCTCAAAAAAAAAAATATCTCAAAAAAAAAAAAACCTGATTATGTGAAAAAGATAATATACTTCCTCATTTTTTTTACTTTTGTAGCATCAGCAGAATTATTTAGGAAAGGAGAGGGATGGAGAGATAAAGGGACCTCAAATGCTAGAAGAGAGAGAGATAACATATTGCCAATCTAGAAAATGATGCAAGCAATATCAATTTCCATTTAATGATGCAAGTATAAGAAGAACTAAGATTGGGCAAAATTTCAAAAGATATTTGTGTCAGTCCTCACACATCTACACCCTCCCAACCATGTAGTTTTCTTCCTCAGCTTTCATTCTCACCTATAATAATATGTTCAGGACTAGAGAATATTACCATGAATATCGAAATTATATCACCATGGACATCCAATGGAAATTCACATGTAAATGCATGCAAAAATTACATACAAAGTCGTTATTCAAATCATAATTTATGCCAAATGGGCTGTTAACATTAACTTTTAGTAACAGCACTAACAGTAGAAAATTAAATTATTTGTAGATCATTTTCTACGACATAATGACAGAGATATGTGTAACTCATAATTAGTAGGCTTATAAGTGTATGATTTTCCTCTCTAGATGCAGTTTAAGGGGATTCAGTTTACAGATTGTAGGATTACATCACCTGGCCACATAATGGACCTGGACTGACTTCCAGATACCTGCTCAGAGGTCTCAGAACCCGGCCACAGATCCCTTTCAGAATGCCGTGGATACGAAGAGAAGTCCAATAAGAATCCACCACTTCCGCCGGTGTTATCTGCAATATTATGAACGAAATTTAGCAGAAAGCATACTTAAGAACATATACTAGAAAAGACACAAAACTTGTGATATCTCTCACCACCAAAAAGGGATGAAGAGAGACGTCCCAAACGTGATGATAACAAAGACCCAGGTGGTGGTTTTCTTCGACGCTCATTATGACCAGCAAGGCGTCTGCGACAACTTCGTTTCCCTTGGTCAAATTCAGGAAGCCGATGAAATCTGAGATACAATTAAAGTACCCAAAGCAGCATGAATTTTGGTGAGAGATTGAAACACCCAGAGAATAAACTCTATAAAAATCGCCAAGCATCTAAAATATCTTGAAGTAGAAAATAAATCACATTAATCTTTAAAGTACGTTGATACATAAAACGTGTGATACAAGACTTCGTATGACAACTCTATTACTTTATCAGGTTACAATTTTCTGACCACATGTTTCCATTAGCTAAAGAACATATGATAAGAAAGACTAACTTGAATCAACCTTAATTAATAACTAAGATAAGAAAAACATAGAAATCAATGAATTCATTTTTACTAGAAGACTAAAGAAAGTAGAATGACAATGATAAAGTTTGAAAATACTGATCATGATTAATTTTTATACACATGATTTGTATCACTCTCTACCAAACTGTGCCTGCCATTGCATTGTAAACCTGTACAGACAATATTACGGGCCATGACCAATCCAAAGGAAGAGGCCTCTTTTCAATTGTTCACAAATAACAAAATGCCATGTATACTAAGAGTATAAGACGAGTAGTAATATCTTTCTCAGACAAAGACCAATTCCAAGAGAAATCTATGCCAGTAATTCTTGTTGTGGACATGGTAAAGCATCATAGTAGATTTCACATCAACTACACTGGTCTAACTCCTACATGTATATTTCTACATCAAAAATCATAATTAAAAAACATATATAGAAGAGCGTAAAAAGACGGGAATTTCTTCCTCTGAATGTCAAAAGAAAATTCTTCCCTTTTAAAAAGAGTTAAGAAACAAATGAATACCGCACATCTCTGCGAGCTCCTTTTTTAATGTACATACATAATATATAATGATTACACACCCTCTCAACATTGAAACAACAGTGTCTGACATAAGTCAAAATTCAGTACCTCTCACAAATATTGAAACAGGCTTCATATATGCAATAATCAATTGTAATGTTTAATCACTAACAGTAGCAACTTCTGCAAATTTCAAAATTTTAACAGAGTCCAGAATTCAATAATCAGCGGCACAAGAAATTACATCATTCTAATATGTAGGACTACCTACATATTTACTACCAAACGAGTAACTCAAATTCAAAGCTGCTACACCTTATTAAAAATCTTTAGAACACTCTGATCTCTAGCCACATTCAGAGAAAGAAAGAGATGAAAAGACATTTTAAATAGTCATTTATATATGCCTCTAGGATTTCTCGAGTCAAGGATGGGGAGCTAAAAGAAGAGTGATCAGGTTTGATTGGACTTGCTCAGAATATAACAGAAACAAATGGAATTAAATTGTACACAAGAAACATGTATCTTATCAAGCCTCACTGCAAGTTGAGGACAAAATACTAAACAAATAACTCAAGCACAAAGCTACTACTCTTTATCTAACACTTTGAAACAGTTTCCAGCCACTCTATGAGGAAAAAAGAGATGAAGAATGACTTTTTAAATAGTCATATACTATAGCTAAATTCTTCCTTACATGACAAGAGTGAATCACAGGGATAGATGCTCGTGAAAGGAATCATTCACTTGAAGAAGAATAGGTTCTCTACTGATACCAAAAGTTTATTTTTCTTGCACATGAATTTTCCGCAGTATGACACGACTACTAATAACCACCAATATGTCTCAAGTATATATCATGAAAGTCGATAGCACTGTATCATCGAGATCCACACCTATTGATCTAGAAAACAATATTAAATGGGTATGGCACGATAGTATAATTTCCCGTAGAGTTTTTTCTCCAAAACTGAATTATGAGTAATTCAATAGATTCCATAATGCAATTAGGCATGAAATATATCACCTATAGAGCAAATCATGATTAATTTTGGCGATAAGAGAAAGGTAAGTTGTATGATTCAGGAACTGCAAATAATATTCACAAAATGATACAGTATCTTACCTCTATACGTATATAGATATATAAAAGACAAATCATCAACTATGCATATCTTTTTCTTAGAAGCAACACCTTCAAGAAAGTACCAAAATCCCTTGTCAAAGAAAAGGGAAAAAGAAGATATGAAGCAAGCCAGAAAAAAAACAGTTGGGAACTAATGAAATACAAGCTATCATCAACTGACTACTACACTTCCAAATCCAAGCAGCTTGATTCACCAATTTTGGACAATGCCCAATTGCACATCCAACTGCTTTCAAGCATAATGGAACGACAGACATCAAAGTCCTTGCCATAAGGGAAAATCATCAGGAGAACCACAAGTTTCTTATTATCTCTTCAATGCTGTATTTTCCTTTTCTTTTCTTGTTCCTTAGTCCTCTCGTTTAAGTTTGGGATATCATAGCCGTGTAGGAGCAAAGAATCTAAAACAGGAATATCACACATAAATCATGAACAGCCAAAGGTACCCAGTGAATGTAGTAAGAATCCTTAATAGCGAGTACCAATTACTTTCATCATGTCATTTTTTCTGCCTCACTTCTTTGAAATCAAAAGCGACAAACATCAAATGGCCTAAAAACTTGTTCTTTAGCCTACTTCTACAATCACTTTTCATACTATACAAGACTTCGGCATTCACTTAATCTTGTTAGGTATAGGCGCTTTTCTTCTAGTATTTGGCTCTTTATTTTGGAGGCATATATGAAACCTGGGTTCCAGGAGGCAAATGTCCATGTAATACATTCCATCCCCTAGCTCCAAACAAACAATGTTGACTGCTATAATCTTTACAGCCACTCCATATCTCCAAAAATGCACCATCAACATCCTTGTTATTTAATCAGGATGACACAAGTAAGGTATACTTTAAGCAGAATTTATCATTAACTATCCCATCAGTATGAATTAATAAACCTACCAACACCCAATCAAATCCCAATAAACATAAACAAATCTTTCACCCAAAAATCACAAAAAAATCAATAACCAAATCTTGCTTCCTCATTATTTACTCAAAAAATCCAACAGTCCCCACTAAATCCCCCCTCCCCCGCCTCCCACAACTAAAACAATTACTAAACATAAAAACTTGGTCACATTAAATGATTGGTGAACAACTAAATAGTAAATATCATGTCAAAAGAAAGGGACAGGGGTCAATAAACTAAACCACACAAATAAAACTAAACCACACAAATAAAACTAAACCACACTAATTCAAAGCTACTAAAAAACCCATATTTAGTAACAAGATAAAAATATCAAATAACAACATACCCTTAGTCCCAAAATAATTCGGGTCAGCTAACACAAACCGTCATAAGAAATCGATATTTTGGGACGGAGGGAGTATTAAAAATATAAAAAAAAGATATACAACAGAGAGAGTGAAAAAAAACCTGCTGCACTGCTGGCAAAAACGTTGCTCAAGACCAGCAACAATAACAACAGAAGATTTAGAGTGCATACCACAAACTTTATGCCTAGAATAATAAGTTTTAGCATCACTAAGATCTATCTTACACCCTTCTACTTGACACCTTGGTGGTTGCCCACTTTGCACCACCCCTTTTCCGGCCCTTTTCGCCGGAGCACCACCACTTCCGGCGACGGAAGACTTGCCGGAAGTTCCAACACCACCCACATCTTCAAAGTATATTTTTTGCCCAAATTTCAGCCCATTTAAAGAATCCGACAACCCAGATGATGAAGAGGTTGATGATGACCCCTTAACGGTCGGATAATTTGAACCCGTATCCATTTTTTTAGACCCAATTCATTATTTGGGTTTTAGAGAGAGAAAATGGAAGAAAGAGAGAGGGTGAAGTCAAGTGAAGTAAATAGAAGAAAAGAATTACTGGGTTTTTAAAGAGTAGGCTTTTTAGTGGGGAATTGGAAAGAAGGAGACAAGAACGACTCAATATGGGCCATGACAACTAGAGTTAACAGTAGAAGTACCCACCTTTCTATTTCCTCACTTTCTCTCTCTAAAAAAAAATAATACCCAATTTATTTTTATTTTTTTTTAAGAAAGCTCAAATAATATTGGAGAAAGCTAGACACTTAGATTGATTTGAAGGGTACTACTCTTTTGAAGATGTGAGGAGGTAATTTTACTATAAAAAGCAAATAAAAAAAAGGAAAAAAAAACTGTATTTGTTCTTGGTCTCTGATTTTGTGGGAGTATGATGAGTGTCAGAGACACAGAAGGCAAGTTTGTTGTGAGAGAATTTTTATATTTTTGAGCTTTAGTTTAGAGAGAGAGAGAACAAACAAATTGATTTTGCCTTAAAGTTGTGGGATTTTGTCAAATTGATTTTCAATTCCAAAGTTTGTAACTTTAGTAACAGTTGTTTGTTTGTTGGCTTATAATGTTCTTTCAAGTGTTTTAAAACAGTGGAGGTTAGGAGTTTGGACAGTTGGTAAAAGGGTGAAAAGAAGCAATTAGTAGATTATACACCAAGGTGTAGGATGAGCATCCTGCACCTTGTCCAAAACGCAGAAAAAGGTGAATGAAACGCTCGCTTTTCGGAAGCGGTTTATGCGTAATGTACAAGCCCATGTTCGCAATGTACATGGGAAGATTTAAAAAAGTAACTGATTTGACCCTTACTGTTCACACATTAATAACTGAAGTGATATCAACTGCTAATCACGTCGCCCAATATACTGTTCATATTTTTCACACTCAACCTCCATATTTTTCATTCATCACTTTCTCTCTCTACCATTTTCGCTCTCTACCAATTTTCTCTCTCTTTCAGTTTCTCTCTCCGCCATTTTCTCTCTCCATTTTCCAAAAAAGAACCAAACTTCTTACAATTCACACCACACAAACTCCGATTACCACCCAAAAAATTTGAATTGCACCACCACAAAAGAAGATTGGGCAGTAGTGTTTATGGACAGTGGCGAGAAGAAGAAACCAAGACAACGAAAACAACCGCAATCAAGGCAACCGAGGCAACGAAAACTTCCTTGCCCAACACCTCTGAGAATCATTCCTCCATCTCCACAACTAACAATGGGTGAAGATATTCTGTAAGTTTCTTTATTGTAATTTGGCTTCATTTTGGAAAATCGTCACATAATTTTGGAAATTTGGTCTTCATATTTGTGGCGGTTAAAGGATGCACAATTCAAATTGGCTTGTTCTATTTTGGCTTGTTCATTGTGTGACTCCAATTGTACTTTGCATGTCTATTATTGCATGATGGATTTTGATATAGAAGGCGAACAATATCAATTTCATATGTTTTTGTACACCCTTGTACACCTAATTGTTCATTACCAAGGCTGATATGTACAATGGACCTGTGGTTATTTATTGTACATTCTGCGACCCTCAATGTACATTGCACTTGATGTATGCTGGTTGTGCACTACCAAAAAAGGAGTATTCACCCCTGTCCACTGTGAATTAGGCTTCTTCATTGTGTTCTGAATTGTGACAAATATCCTACTTTGGCTTGTACATTGTGTGACTCCAATTGTATTTCGCATGTCGATTATTGCATGATGAATTTTGATATAGCGGGCGAACAATTTCAATGTTTTAAATTCGTATGTTTTTGTACATCCTTGTACACCTAATTGTTCATTACTAATGCTGATATGTACAATGGACATGTGGTAATCTATTGTACATTCTGTGACCCTCAATGTACATTGCATTTGATCAATGGTGGTTGTGCACTACAAAAAAGGAGTATTCACCCCCGTTACTATTTGTTGTACATTCCGTAAAATTGCACTATATTGGTTGTGCATTACAAAAATAGTATAGTGCCTATAAAGTGACTATTCTATTGACATAACAAGAATAAATAAGTGACTATTCTGCTGAGAATTAAGTTGACTACTTCATATTAGTGTTGTTCACTTCCCTATACACAATGTACATTTTGCTTTTTCATAATGTACATTTGTATATATTATGATAAGAACTACAACTACTATCCAAGGTGCATTGTTTGTACATTCTTATTTGCTTGGTTGTTCATAGACTAACTGACCATGTACACCAATAACTAACTCAACATGTACACTGACAGCCCTCCAATAGGTAACACCCCATCAGGTGCTACTGACAAGCAGACAGGTCCCACACCTGTAACTGTTGAACAGTGAGTACATTTATTCCTTTAATACTAGGTTCTACTTTTGTCTTTGCATGACTGTTCATTTTTGGAATGTTTTCCCCCAAATGATAGGCCCACACCTCAGAAGGACCCCATACCTACCAAACAAGCTGATCCCACCACTGCTGAGAAGTAAGTTGACTACTTCCATATTATTGTTGTACAATTCTCTAAATGCAATGTACATTGTTTTATTCATGTTTGTACAATGAAATATATTATGATAAGAACTACAACTACTAAACAAGGTGCATAGTTTGTACAATTCTCTAAATGCAATGTACATTGCTTCAGACTTGTTATGTACATTCTTCAACTTCCTATTAGTGTTGTACATTTCCCTAAATGCAAAGTACATTGTTTATTTTTACTGTTGTAGGTTCTATTAAGCCATGTTGTACAATGTCTGAATAGCAATGTACATTCCTTTACACTTGATATGTACATTGATCAACATTTGTCTACATATTATTGTTGTACATTTTCCTATATTCAATGTACTTTACTTTATTCATGTTTGTACATTTGTATATATTACAAAAAGAACTCCACCTTCTATCCAAGGTGCATAGTTTGTACATTCTTATTTCCTTGCTTGTTCAAAAACTACTGACCATGTAGGCCCCCTATTGAGAAGGAAACCACTGAGAAGGATCCCATACCTACCAAAGAACATGATCCCAACACTGCTGAGAAGTAAGTTGACTACTTCATATTTATGTTGTACATTCCCCTAAATGCAATGTACTTTAATCTATTCATGTTTGTACATTTGTATATATTACAAAAAGCACTCTACCTTCTATCCAAGGTGCATAGTTTGTACATTCTTATTTGCTTGATTGTTCAAAGACTAAATGAGCATGTACAATGACAGTCCCCTCCAGTAGGTTCTATTAAGCCATGTTGTACAATGTCTGAATAGCAATGTACATTCCTTCATACTTGATATGTACATTGATCAACATATGTCCACATATTATTGTTGTACATTTTCCTATATTCAATGTACTTTACTCTATTCATGATTGTACATTTGTATATATTAGCCAAAATTGTCAACAACTACCTAATATATATCACTTTTCATAAACAACTACCTAATATAAACTTTTTCTTATACAACTACCTAAGTTAATAATTCCGTCAACGTAACACTACCAAAAACGTTAAGTTTTGAAAATTCCGTCACATGTGGCCCACCTTTCCTAATTTCCCACCTTTTACCCTTGTTTACCTTCGTTTGGCTTTTCGCATTCAACCTCTAACTGTAATTCATCCTCTAACTCTTCTCACTCATCATCTTCAATTCTCACCTACCTTGTTCTGCATCTTTCATCATCAATCACCATCTTCCTGAAAAAGCTTCACATTGTGTTTTTTGCTTCTGTCAGCAGCGTCTTGTTTTAGAAGTACCTTTGTGGTCCAAAGAGCAGAATAAATGGGAAAAAAGAAGTGGCAAATTGCAAATAAAGCAACAACTGGAGGTTTAGAAAGGTATCTCACTGTTCTCTTACTCTTACTGAAGATGTAAAAATTTGTGGTAATTGTTTATTTGCATTGAAATTTGAGAAACCCTAGTTCAATGATTAAGCCAAAAATATATTGAATTAGTTTTCTTTTTGCTTGATAATGTGATGTTTAATGGGCCCTGTTTAAATTAACATAATTCTAGGGTTTGTAATTGCAATGTGGACTGTGTAAATGTGGTTTTTTAATTTTTTTTTTCTTGTACTGAATTTTGGGATGCTGAAATTGAGTGAATCTTTTTAATTTTTAGGGAACCGCCACTGTATGTTGATATGAATATCTGGTTTGGGGGCAAATTTGTAGAAATTAATGGGGAAACTCAGTATGTGGCTGTGGAAATTAATGGGTTAAGAGTATTCCAATTCAGGGAATGAAACTTCACTATTGGACTTCAACCATAACCATTGACAGTTTAAGAGAAGTTGTAGTGAAGCAAATGCACTATGCAGGGCAACATTTGGCCAATTTCAGTATATGGTTTATGCTAAAGGGAAAGACATTGAGTGATGGGAGAGTGAAGATTGAAGGTGAGAGGGAAATTAATTTGCTGGTTGATAGTGCAGATAGATGGAATAGGGTAACTGTTTGGGTTTTGGAGGAGCCCAAGGTGAAAGGGCCAAAACCAAGGAGCAAATATGTGAGTTGGGCTCCAACTAGAAGGCAGGTTGAAGTATTAGGCTTAGTACCAGCCACTCAACCAAAAATACAGTTGAAGGAGCCAAAGACTGAGGTAGGTTTAAGCCCTATAAGAAGATCAACTAGGCTTAAATCAAGTAGCCCCACTATTGGTGATGAGGGGGCTTCGGTTATAACCAAAGCCCAATTTTATTCTAAGGTCAGTAAGTCAAAATCACCCCCAAGATTCCCTGAGGCTGCAACTGGTTCTTCTGCCATCATCTCAACATCTTCTCCAAAACCTAAAAATTCATCTAATCCCTCATCATCAACTGTTGCCTTAGCATTAACTCCCCCAAGTTCATCCTCCCCTCTAAAAAGAAGCACACCTAGAGTGAAGACAGTTGCAACTAAAGGTAGATTGGCCTTAGGAAAAACTGAGAAAAAGTCAGGTCCAAAAAAGAAAAAAGTGGTCAAACCTAAACCAAAAAAGACCACTTTATCAGATGAGGAAGGGGAAGGCTCTAGTGATAGTGAGTTCTCAGATTTAGATGTCCAATTTGAACCTGAAGAAGAGGATAAGGAGGTTGGGGAGGTGTTCACAGCAGCACTAGGTGGTAGTATAACTAAGGAAGTTGCAGCAGCAGTGGGTGGTGTTAAGACAAGAAGTCAAGCAGCTTTGGAAATTAATAAGTCCAAGGAGGGTGAGCCTTTGATAGAGGTGCTGTTGGGAGTAAGACTGTTGAGGAAGAGTGTGACATAAGCTTAATTGAGGAGCATGAGTATGATTCTGATGAGCTGAGGAGTTTGCAAGGGTCTGATGATGAAGTGGATCCATACCCTACATTCAACACAGAAGTTGACTTCAAGAAGAGAATCAACTTGACAAAGGGGTGAAGTTCAGGGATGTGTATGTATTGAGAAAAGCACTTAGGTTTCATGCTATTGAGAACACTTATGACTACTATTTGCTTCACAATTCATCTAAGAGACTGACAGCTCATTGCAAGTATAAGTGTAGCTGCCCATGGGACAAGCAGCATGGGAAGATTGTGAAGTGTGTGTGTGATGATGAAAGTAAGTGTAAGTTTAAGGTGTATGCAGTGAGTTTGCCAAGGGAGATGACAATGCAAATAAAAACTCTAGACCTTGAGCATACTTGTGGTCATGTTGATGCAAATAGTAAAGTGTCATCTGAGTGGTTGGCAGAGAAGTATATAAATTACTTCAGAGATGACCAAGGTGAAAGGCTAAAAAAATTCATACATAAGGTGTTCACTGACACAGGGGTGACAATTGGGTACCATAGAGCTTGGTTTGCAAGGGTTAGGGCTAAGCTAAGCATATATGGTGATGCATCTGATCAGTACAAAAGGGTGTATGATTATGCTAGTGCAATCCTGAAATACAACCCAGGATCATCAGCCCTTGTATCAGTGACTGGAGCACAAAATCCACCTCCAACATTTCAGAGAATGTATGTGTGCATGGAGGCTTGTAAGGTAGGATTTACAGAGGGTTGCAGACCTCTTATTGGTATTGATGGATGTCATCTCAAGGGAGCATACCTGGCATGATATTGGCAGCAGTGGCTAAGGATGGCAATAACAAATATTCCCAGTGGCATGGGCTGTTGTTGAGGTTGAAGATAAGCAAAGTTGGAGATGGTTCTTGGAGCTTTTGATTAATGACATAGGATTCCACAATGGAGAGGGCTTGACTGTTATGTCTGACAGACAAAAGGTGAGCAATTAAACTTCTTTATTTTAAAAAAAAAGTTGTACTTTGTATATGTTGCTGACCTATTTCTAAATTATTGTTGCAAGGGATTAATTGATGCTGTTGAAACAGTTTGCCCAAAAGCTGAGGTCAGATTTTGTGTAAGACACATTTGGGCAAACTTCAAGCTTCAATTTTCTGGTACAGCATTCAAAGAGTCATTTTGGAGAGCAGCTAGGACAAGTTCAAGGGTTAGTCTTTATGTGTTAAATGTAGTTCATAGTATATTTATTCTTGATAATTGTATTGATTAAGTTATCTGTTGGTTGAATGTTGTTGGTTGTTGTTAGTTTACTTTCATAGCTGAGATGGCAGCTATCAAGTTCCTCTCCCAAGATGCATATAACTACTTAGCTGCAATTCCTCCCAAATATTGGGCTAGACATGCCTTCCTTACTAGGTCAAAGTCAAATTTGTTGCTTAACAACCTCTGTGAGACTTTTAACTCAGTAATCAAGGAAGCAAGGGATAAACCAATCATCACATGCCTTGAATGGATAAGAAGGTATGTGATGAAAAGAAATACAGAGAAATGGGATGGGGTTCAAACCTATACTGGGAGGTTTATGCCTTTTGTTGATAAGGTTTTCAGTTGGGTGAAAGAAGAACTAAGCAGTGTGTGATGGTGCCTTCCAGAGTGGGGGAGTGGGAAGTTGATTACCAGCATGATAGATTTGTAGTTAACTTAAGAGATAGGTCTTGTTCATGTAATAAGTGGGATATGACAGGGATTCCTTGCATACATGCATATGCTTGCATACTCAGAATTAGGGGGAAACCAGAGGACTATGTGGATCCCTTTTATAGCAGAGAGAAATATATGCAAGCATATGGTCCTTATATAAAACCTATGCCTGGAATGAATCAATGGAAAGCCACTGAATTCCCTCATCCATTACCTCCACCAATCAGAAAGATGCCAGGCAGACCTTCTCTTAAGAAAAGAAAAAAAGAAGCTGATGAAAAACAAGACAAGCAAAGCACTTATGTTAAGAGGCCTAAGAGGCAGAACCAATGTGGTAATTGTGGTCAGTTGGGCCACTACAGGACCAAGTGCAACAACCCTCCAGCTCCTCCAAAGGAAAAATCCAAGGGAGGTAGACCATTTAACATGGATCCTTGGACAGTTGCTCAAAGGGGTAGAAAGGAGGCCAGAGTAACAAGGAAGGTAATATACTTGTCCTATGAATGTGTTTTTATAGAAACTTGAACTTTTCAGTTTGTGTTTGATATGTTTAGCTATTGTGTTAGGTTTATGAAACTGAATGCATTAGTAACCCCATGGGATGGAACATCATGGTGGCCCAAGTAGCCCAGTTCAACCAAACATCAAGGTGGCCCAAGTAGCCCAGTCCATCCCACCTTGGACACAAAGCAGCCAAGGATCAAATCAAGTACAAGGTGGACAGCAGAGGGTGAAGAAGCAGCCAAGTAAAGAGAAGCAACAAGATGAAAAATCCTCACAAGTTTCTGCCAAAAAGGGAGCTGTCAAGAAGCCAAAAAAAGAAAAAATTGTAAAGGGGCCTGCTAAAAAGCCTGCTTGGCAAGTGTAATTTGCAAAGATTACTGAAATAATATTTTTTGGCTATTTGTGCCATTTGTTTTGGCTACTGTTGGACTAAGAACACAACTTAATGTAATGTATGTTAAGAGCAATTTTTAGCATTAACAATTAAAGCTTCTTATCCTATTGTATTGTTGGATTTTTTTTGAGTAATCTAATGTGCACAACAATGCAAATTCACAATTAAATCTTTTCACACAAACTACTACTTAGTACTTCTCATTGAAGAAAAAGAAACCATTACAGTTGATTAACCATTCCAAGTTCACAACAGTTGATAAAATGCCTAGTACAACAGTTGATTAATCCTACCTAATTTGCTACATCAAACTTCTTCATCATAATCCATAGCAAATTACAGAAAACAAAACAAACAAATCCCATAGAAAATGTTAATCCTTCCACTCTCACTTCCTCTCTTCTCCCTGCTACCTGCCTTCAGTTTCTTCACCAATCTCTCATTCTCCTTAGCAAGCTTCATCCTTTGTTGTTCCAGTTTATGAACCTCAGCTTTCAGTACTTCAATATCACTACCAAGCAGCTTCTTTTCCAACAACAGTTGATTAATCAGCACCCTTTGCCATTCCTCTTGATGTTCATCAACCCACTCCCACACATCACAGCCATGCCTGATTTTTCTAATGCGATCATAGAACTTGCAAGTTATAAATTTCCTCCCAGGATTATCGCTGGTCCATGATGTCAGAGTTGCCACACCAATCTTACATTTGCAAATTTTGGGAAGAACTCTATTGGACAAACCTGTTGATGTGCTACCCATTCCTTTAATCCAACAAATTAAAAAATAATTAGCCAAAAAAACAGAAATTTATCATAATTAACAAATCCCCAATTTATAAAAACCCTAATTTCAAATCAGTACAATTCCCCAATTATATCAACAATGACATTCAATTTTTGACCACAAACACAATTCCATAAACCCTAATATCAAAAGGTAAAGGAACGAAGGGAAACTTACCTGAAAATTATAATCCTTCAGTGAATAAAGGAGGGGATCTTGAATTTTCGCCCACTGTTGACAACAATCTCAGATTTTCGAGGTTTTATAATGCATTAGATAGTTTTAGGAGGGAAATGCAGAGTAAAAGGTGGGAAATTAGGAAAGGTGGGCCACATGTGACGGAATTTTCAAAACTTAACGTTTTTGGTAGTGTTACGTTGACGGAATTATTAACTTAGGTAGTTGTATAAGAAAAAGTTTATATTAGGTAGTTGTTTATGAAAAGTGATATATATTAGGTAGTTGTTGACAATTTTGGCTATATATTACAAAAAGAACTCCACCTTCTATCCAAGGTGCATAGTTAGTACATTCTTATTTGCTTGCTTGTTCAAAAACTACTGACCATGTACAATGACAGCCCCACCACTAGGCCCCCTATTGAGAAGGAAACCACTGAGAAGGACCCCATACCTACCAAAGAACATCATCCCACCACTGCTGAGAAGTAAGTTGACTACTTCATATTTATGTTGTACATTCCCCTAAATGCAATGTACTTTACTCTATTCATGTTTCTACATTTGTATATATTACAAAAAGAACTCCACCTTCTATCCAAGGTGCATAGTTTGTACATTCTTATTTGCTTGATTGTTCAAAGACTAAATGAGCATGTACAATGACAGTCCCCTCCAGTACGTTCTATTAAGCCATGTTGTACAATGTCTGAATAGAAATGTACATTCCTTCATACTTGATATGTACATTGATCAACATTTGTCTACATATTATTGTTGTACATTTTCCTATATTTAATGTACTTTACTCTATTCATGTTTGTACATTTGTATATATTACAAAAAGAACTCCACCTTCTATCCAAGGTGCATAGTTTGTATATTCTTATTTGCTTGCTTGTTCAAAAACTACTGACCATGTACAATGACAGCCCCACCACTAGGCCCCCTATTGAGAAGGAAACCACTGAGAAGGACCCCATACCTATCACAGAACATTATCCCACCGCTGCTGAGAAGTAAGTTGACTAATTCATATTTATGTTGTACATTCCCCTAAATGCAATGTACTTTAGTCTATTCATGTTTGTACATTTGTATATATTACAATAAGAACTCCACCTTCTATCCAAGGTGCATAGTTTGTACATTCTTATTTGCTTGCTTGTTGAAAAACTAACTGACCATGTAAAATGACAGCCCCCCCAGTACGCCCACTATTGAGAAGGGTGCTGATCCCACAACTGCTGAGAAGTAAGTACACACTGTGCATATTCCCACTGTTCATATTTCTGTTGTACACTCTGTCAGCTTTGTCTCAATTGTACATTTATATCATCTTATATGTAAGTAATAATTGCCTTCATTGCCTTCATTGTACATTGATATTACATCTAATGTTCATTGCGTTTTCATCTCATTATCAGTCCCCCTAATCTTGGAAGTGAGAACATCCCAACAAACACTGATATGTAAGTGCTTGTACATTGATATTATACATATGATCATTTTATGTCATAATTGTTCCTCCTACATTGATATTATACTTGTATGTCGCATTTTTTTGGTACAATGCCAGGCCACATATTACTGATCCAAGCACCACTATTCCTGAAACTCAGAACATCCCACTCAATCCTCATATGTAAGTACTTGTACATTGATATTACACTTGTGTTCATTGTAAGTCATAATGTTCATTGGTAGATTGGATACATGTTCATTGTTTATTGTACATTGGTAATTTCATGAATGTTCACTTCGTTATATTTGATGTGCAATACCAGGCCACCAATTACTGAATCTGGCCCCATTCCACAAAATAATGAGATGTAAGTCGTTGTGCTTGTGTTTATTGTACATTGGTAAATTGTCTTATTTTCACCACATACTAATTGTACTTGTGTTCATTAGATGTAATCATGTTCATTGGTAATTAGATACATGTTCATTTGTTTTGTACATTGGTCATTTCATAATGATCAATGAATAATGTATATTGCTATTCCCACAAATGTTCATTGGGGTATTTTTGATGTACAATGGCAGGCCCCCAATTAATGATTCTGGCCCAATTCCAGAAATACTGAGATGTAAGTCGTTCTACAATTGTCTCCTTTTCACCTAATACTAATTTATCCAGTTACTGACTCTGTCACTCACAGACCAATTTCACAACCATCATCACCCCATCACAGTCCTGTAAATATACCTGCAGAAGATGAATCAGAAAATGAAGAAGAGTAAGGAATATGTTATATTATATGTACTTGCTGTACAATGTAAATATATTATTTGATCATTAGTACTTTTTCCATGTTCATTTCACTTACTATAATTTACATTAATTATTGTTGTGCAGGGTTCCAATTGCTACTTTGAGGGCAAGGTTGAGGAAAAATGCCCAGCCGTAAGTTCTCCATACAATACAGTTATTTTATGTCAATGTTTACACCTGCCTAAATATTAACCTAATTATATCTTGCAGCACCCAACCCAGCAAGAGAATAAAGATCACAATGGCTGCAAAGGGGAAAGAAAAGATCCCTGAAAGAACTTCCAAGGCCCCACTTGAAGCAGCTCCAAGAAAGTCTGGAAAGAGGAAAGCCCCAGAGCAGGCCCTCAAGATCAAAATAGGCAAGGGCAAGGACAAAGCTACTAAGTCCAGGTAAGGTGCTCAATGCATGTACACTTGTATTCTTCTGTATGTACAATTGTATTGGGTGCATGTACATATGTGTTATGTGTTTGTACATTAGTACACAATTGTATGTTCACTGGTATTCCTTGCGCATGTACATTAATATTAGGTTTATGTACATTAGTACACAATTGTATGTTCACACCTTCCTATTCTGTCTATGCTGTTATGCATGAACAATATTGTTCAGTCTAATGAACAATACTATGTTGTCACATATTCCTAGTCAGTATGATTTGGTACACGTGTTTTTTAATGTACATTATTGTTCTATTGCATGTTCACTGGTCTTCCATGTGCATGTACATTAATATTGGGTGTATGTACCTTGTGAACCGTCATGTACATTAACTTACTCTCACACATTCCTATACAGTCTGATTCAACGTGCACTTGTATCCTATGCATGTACATTCCGAACTGTAATCTACATTAATTTATTGTTACACATGCATGGACATTATGTTTAATGAATAAATACTATGTTGTCACATTCCTAGTCAGGATGATTTGGTACATATGTGTTTTTTAATGTACATTATTATTCTATTGCATGTTCACTGGTCTTCCATGCGCATGTACATTAGTAATTGGTGTATGTACATTGTGACCTGTAATCTCATTTCCACCTGTGTACAATGGACTCTGCTTAAATGTTCACTGTATTTTTTACACATGTACAATGTAGTGATTCACCACCTGATGTGAAGCCCCCACCAAAAAAAACGAAAACCCCTGCTGAGCCCTGTGTCAAAGTCAGGCAAAGTACTGCTCCATTCAAAGCCTTCCTTGCTGCTATTGCTAATCAACCACAGAAGAGGCAAGCAATCATTGATATGGGCTTCGCGGTCTACTGGAATTAGACATGCCAAAGAATGACCCTATCTTCTGTGCTAGGCTTCTTAGCAGATATTCTGTTGGTAGTGGATCCCTCATGCTTCGCCGAGGTAGGGAAATTGAAATCAGAGATATCGATGTGCACTTGGTGTATGGGATTCCACTGGGAGGCTTGTTGGTTGATGACAACAAGGATAATGATGCTGCTGACTACAGGCTTATGCTGGAGGAGTGGAGGGAATATGTTGGCGTCCAGAGGGGTTCCCCATACGTTTCTACGATGGCGACGCACCTTGCTGATGCCGCAGTGCCAGTAACGGACAACTGGAAGAGGACCTTCCTAGTCGTGGCCGTTAACTGCTGCATTAAATCAACGCTCAACCCCCAACCTCTGACAGGTTTCTTGTCAACTACCATTGACGTCAACAACATCCCAAACTACAACTGGTGCAAGTACACCATTGAATCATTGCTTCATTCAGCTTGTTCTTGGCAAGAGGACACCACTAGATTCTTTGCTGGTCCTCTGCCTTTTTTACAGGTACACAATATCCCACTAAAAAAAAAAATTGAAATTTTACATATGTACATTGCTTCATAACTAATTGTTCACTGTTATTATCCTATTGTACATTAATCTGAACATTAATCATACTTGTTCACCTAACTGTTCCTTGTACAGTGCCATGAATCTTATTATACCCTACAACGTCCCTTACTTGTACATTGTGATTTACCTGATTGTTCAATGTTTTCCCCCTTAATTGTACATTGTTTTTGTTTCAATTACTATACTGATCCCATTTGATTGTACATAATTATTGTTCACTTTAATTATCCCATTGTACATTACTGTGCACATCTACTTGTTGTACATTGTTGTTTGCTTTCTTGTTCATTTGTCAACTATTTTATTGTTCACTGTGGGCAACCGCTCTTTTAATGTACATCTACTTTCATGTACATTCGGATGTCAGTTGTCTTATATACTCCAGTAATCATTTAATTGGTGCAGTTCAAACATTTATACTTCTACTATTTTCTAGGTCTGCTATTTCGACCGTCTACAGAAAGAACTCCACAAGCCTCCCCGTGCATTCCCGCTCCTCTCTGTATGGAAGCGGGAAATTATCCGCAGCAGGATTTCTTACGAGTTCCGGTCGGGACTTGGCATGGGGACTGTTCTGCCAAGGATCCCTGCTCCCATGCACGGGCAGCAAGATGATGAACAACAACAACAAGTAATGCATCCTCTCTGCTCCCATTCAAATTGTGTTGTTTTTAATTGTACATTGTCCTAACAATACTCTACTTCACCAGCAAAACCAACAACAACAAGATCAACAACAACAACAACAAGATGAACAACAACAACAACAAGATGATCAACAACAAGTAATGCCTTCTGACTGAATAATAATTCTGCCTTATGTTGTGCACTAACCATTATATATATATTTGTACATTACTTTCCTTGTAGTGTACATTGCCTTTATTGTACATTGTTAACAAATGGATTGTATATTGTACATAACCTTGTTCTGCATTGTGATTGTTATAATGTACATAACCTTGTTTTACTTACAATATTTGACTTCTTAACTTCAGCAGCAACGTGATCAACAACAACACCACCAACGACACCAACAACACCAACAAGATGAACAGCAACAGGTAATGCCTTCTGACTGAATACTAATGCTGCCTTCTGTTCTGAACTATACACTACATATATATTTGTACATTACCTTCCTTCTAGTGTACATTGGGTACTAGTGTACATTCGGTACCACCTGCGTGTACATTCAACAATATACACTCTGTTATATTTGTACATTGCCATCCCTATATTGTACATTAGGTTTCTACTGTTTGTACATTGTGTATTAATGGATTGTACAATGGCTTTTTTCATTACCAGCAGCAACAACACAGACAACAACAACAACCACACCATGAACAGCACCAACAACCACCCACTGACCTTGAGGTGGGCCCTTTCATTAGTACCAACTCTACATCTTACATATTTATCACAGTTTTTCAGTATTCTAACGTTTCCTTATCTTTTTTCAGACTTGGAAATCAAACTTAATGAATGTTTGTTCCAAGTTCACGGCAAATCTCATTGAGTTGACGGCATTACTCAACCAAGGCCCGCAACTCACTGGTGATCCCATGGTCAGCAGCTTTGCTCCAACCATTCTTCAGGCGATTTGCACTCGCTACGAGAATGCCGCACAACCACCAAACCATCCTCCTCCCCCCCCTCTCAATGATCAAGACAATCCCTCCATTATGAGTCAAGACAGCGCTTTCTTCCTCTCATCACAGCTTTGGGAAATTGTGGACCAAGCTGTACAATCACGTCTGAAGCCAAAAGAACCAGTATGTGATATTGAGGCCCCAAGTTTCAACCTGGACTTGGAGTTGGGTGTCGGGAGGCCATCAGCGCGACAAGATCAACCATCTTCATCATTTTCCCCAATCCTATCACTGGCTGATATTTTTAAAGATCACGACGACATACATGTTGATAAACTCTTCCACACCAGCAAGTCTAACACTGATCCGCCTATGGGGTAATCCCTATGTGGACTAATTTTCCTACTGTTCACTTGACTCATTGTCCCCGGATTTTACTAATTTCCTAACATGAACTAGTTACTTTGTTCCATGACTATTTCCTTTGTGTGAGTGTTTTTCTAAGTAAACATATCCCAGTGATTTTTAATTTATTTATGATTGAATTTACACCAGTTCCAACGCTGAAGTAGATGAAATTACACAACAGCCTCACATCCAATCACATGAAAGGTATATAATTGTTCATTTGAAATTTGCTTGGAATTGTACATTCTTCTATTATATTGTGTTCATTGGCTTACTGTGGTTGTTCACTGGGCTGTATGCTAACTGCATCTCCTGTTGTACATTGTGTTGGTTACTAATGATCACAAATATCTTGGTTGATCATCTTGCTTACTGATGTTCTGTATTATAATCATAATCTTATGTTGTACATTTAACTTCCCATGATGTTGACTTTGTTACCTTGGTTGTTCATTGTACTACTTACTATCACCTCACACAAGAATGGTGAATTGTGGTTGCTCAACAGGGGCATATGATCAACTTATTTGATCAATGTACCCTTCCTACTATACATTGTGTTGGTTTTAATGATCACTGTGATCAATTCTCTTGTCCCGAAAATCTACTAATCATATAGTGTTGTACATTGACCTTCCCTTCATGTTCATTAGATTATTAAGGTTGATCACTGTACAATGCTTAGTGTGTTAGTATGGGTTCTCTTGGTCATTGCTAATTTTAAACCCATAGTGTTCTGTATGATGATCCACTGCGACTGGAGGATTATCCAGCTGACTCGCTTCTGAGTAGTTCAATGAGGTATGCATTTGTTAACATTTTCCAATGCCACGTCATACGTTCTTCCTTGCCACATCATAACTTCTACTACATGTGTTTCTTTATCAAAGAAGTGACGAGTCAGGGTCAGAAGATCATTCCCCCCCACCTCGGTAACTCATATTCCCTTGTATCTCTTGTACAGTACCAAGTTCAATTTACTTGCACCCCAATTAACTCATCATCCCTCGTATCTCTTCTGTTTGAATATGCATAATCTAGAAATGAAGAAGCCTCAAGGCCACGCCGCACAATCATCAAACCCGCAATATTCCGATCCCCATATTTGGTCAAGTACTCCCACCTAATAGAAGAGAAAAGAGGAAAGCGACAAATAGACAACACCTACTTGGCAGACTTTGCTTTTGATGCTGGAGATAATGAGTAAGTTATAAACTACTTGCCAAACTACTTCCTTTTGACTGATTTACTTTGGCTAATATCCACAACCCACTTACAAAAATGATTTCATGTACTTTCTGTTATTCTGTAATGTACATTGTATACCTTCGGATGTACATTGCATATTTTTGACTTCAATGTACACTGGCTAGTATACAACTACTGATATATGATGTACATTGGATTTATTTTCTCTATGATCTACTAATATTAAACCATTGGTATAATTTCCTTGTACTGAATTATTGATCAACCTCAGGGACTTGCTCTACGATGACGGTGACACATTCCTCAACAGATCCCAGTTCCTTACTTTGGGGAACGACGTCGAAATTTGGAACGGCTTCCTTGATGCATGGGCACGTATCCTCAACCAAAGGAACTCGGATCGAATGGCCGGCTCAACTCAACGACTTTTCTTCTCAACCATAGCACATGTACATCACTTTCATTTATTTCTTATTTTTTTTAATATACTTGTTCTATCTATTATGTATTAACAAATATTTTTATAAACTTGTATTTTTTTTTTATTAGCACTTATTGTTCCCCAATGCTTCAAATCCTCCCCCGAGCACCCCTGAGCAAGAGCAAGAAGATAGAAAGATTGCAAGGCTCACTGAGAATACAAGGATGGAGCAATTTGTTGAAAGGCTCACCTATGAGTGCAGAGACCAGGGCATTACAAATGTCAACCAATTTGACTTGGTAAGCTCTTTCATAACTGTCATTGTGTTTTACTCTACATTGCCACATAGTAGTATGTACATTTTCGTATCCTACAATGTTCGCTGGTTTTGTCTATATGTACATTGCTTTTCACACATCTGTGAATATATCACCTCAATTACTTGTTGTACATTGACATTCGCATCATTGATCACTATGGTTCAGCACCTGTCTTACATGTTATCTTCCCTGTTCCAATAATGTAAACTGCTTGCTGTACATTGTCATTTCTCACTTGTACATTCTATTTCCCCATATGTACATTACTCTGTCATTACTCTCATGTCTGTGAATTATTTACTTATCTATTTTTCTCCCATACATGTCCACTTCCCTGCTCATTCACATGTTATGCTGTACATTGTGACTTACTTAATTGGACATTGTATTTATCCACATGTACATTACTCTCACCAGTATTCTCTACTCCGATATTGGTAACTGAACATTGTACATTATCCTTATACTGATTGTTCTTTGGATGCTGTTTATTGTACATTCTTATGTCGCAGGTTTTCTTCCCTGTGTGCGCATCAGACCACTTCTATGTCTTTTGCTTAAACTTCAACAAGATGACTTTGGATATACTTGACAACAAAATTTTACCAGAAAATGTCTCCATTCACGACAAGTATAAAGACTACCCAGCTAAAATTGTAAGTTCCCACCACTTAACTCAAGCACTGACTCATGTTTTTGCAGCATTCTCACCTACTGCTTGTGTGCAGGCAATTGCTTATGGTAGGTTCCTGGTATCCCTGGGCTACAACATGATAAGCAGCCCTCTAAGACCTCGCATAGTGGAAATGCCACGGAGAACAAACGTCAACACTTATGACTGTGGCATTTATGCGATGCGCCATATGGAAAAATACAACGGCGAATGGGAAGACAACTTTGAAACTGGCCTCACAGCTGATAATGTAAGAAATTATTTGTCTACATATGTCTTCATTGTTCACACAAAATATACTTCTTAATATGTTCATATCCACTGCATGTCTTTTACATCGAAATTGTATTTACTTAGATGATCATTGCATATCTGGTTCATGTACATTAAAAGTTTATATTATGTTCACTGCTTGTTAACTTCCACACATGCCTTATGTTCATTGAATGTCATACAAGGTTCATGTTTACTACTTGTTAACTTTCACACATGTACATTGTAATAAGGTTTATGTTCATTGTATGTCATATACATGTACATTGTTCTTACTTTGATGTTGCTTATATGCCTAGTGACATGTACATTGCTTTTACAATGATGATCATTACATGTCTGGTTCATGTACATTAAAGGTTTATATTATGTTCGCTGCTTGTTAACTCCCACACATGCCTTATGTTCATTATATGTCATACAAGGTTCATGTTTACTACTTTTTAACTTTCACACATGTACATTGTAATAAGGTTTCTGTTCATTGTATGTCATATACATGTACATTGTTCTTACATGATGTTGCTTGTATGCCTAGTGACATGTACATTGCTTTTACAATGATGATCATTACATGTCTGGTTCATGTACATTAAAGGTTTATATTATGTTCACTGCTTGTTAACTCCCACACATGCCTTATGTTCATTGTATGTCATACAAGGTTCATGTTTACTACTTTTTAACTTTCACACATGTACAATGTAATAAGGTTTCTGTTCATTGTATGTCATATACATGTACATTGTTCTTACTTTGATGTTGCTTGTATGCCTAGTGACATGTACATTGCTTTTACAATGATGATCATTACATGTCTAGTTCATGTACATTAAAGTTTTATGTTCATTGTATGTCATATACATGTACATTGTAATACAGTTTATGTTCATTGTATGTCATTCACATGTACATTCTTCTTGCTTTGATGTTGTTTGTATGCCTTGTGACATGTACATTGCTTTTACAATAATATTCACTGCAAGTTTGGTAGAACTGCATTATATTACTCATATTTCAAGCCCTCACACAATTAATTTGTCCCCAGTTTGACATGATCAAGCAACTGAGAATTCAGTACTGCATTGACATTCTCATGACCATAGTCAACACCCGTGTTTCGTGGGTTGCTGATCGTGCCAAGGCGCATGCTAAAGGGAAGTCCAAGGACACATAGCTTCACCTCCGCGCTTTTATCAGACATTTGTAATGCTCGCTTTTTGTTGAACTAAACAAAACTTATGATCCCCCCCAGACATTTCTAGTAATACTTTTGTATTAGCAATACAATACCGTTGCTTGATACTTCTTCTCTATAATACTTTTGTATAGCAAGACCTACTGACTTTTGCGCAGGTAAACATTCCAATGTTTGTATCTGCTAACTTCAATATATTTGCCACATATACTATCACATGTGTGATTTGCACATTGCTATTCCTTACATGTTCACTCAATTTCCTTACACATTCAATCGTAATTATACGCATATTCAAGCATTTCTTCAAATAAAAACCTCTTTACTCATATTTTTATCATGTACATTATCAATTCTTTCATGTTCACTACCTAAAATTAACATATATAAGATTTATAAGCATTGTATTATCAAAATATTCTTTCAAGAGGAATTATATAAAGAGGAATTACATACCTCTTTACTAGAAGAATTACAAGCACGTTTTTGGGTGTTTTGGACAAAGTACAATGTGAATGAGCTACATGAATTACAAAAAATAAATAGTGTATCAACAACTCATTCACTGTGGACTACGTTTCATTCCCCCAAAAGAGCTCATCAAAATATTCATGTTAGCTGACAATAAATATCGATTCTCAATTACCAAAAAGCTTCTCAGAATATTCATGGTAGGCTTCCAAAGCGGCTTTATGATGCGGCTGCTCAACATTACTACCTTCCCCAGGGATGTGGTTAATATGGAAATAATCGTCAGGTCCATACACATCAAGAAGAGACTTGTTGTGTGTGAGTGAGCTACATTACACTCTTCAGGTATATCAATGTATTCCTGTATTAGCCAATGTTAGCTGACTAAAACTAATTATAAATTAATTAACATTTAATGACAATGAACATTCAAAATATACTTATTGGACAATGTCACCAAGACACATTGAACATCCCCATATATACCATATATATCTTGTTAGCATGTCCACTCAAATATGCCATGCTCGTATCAAACTATACATACAATCATACAATGAACATGTACCAATAACAGATGAACACACATAATACCAGTGTACATCAATACAAAAAAATAACTATGCACGCAAAAAATATGCATCATATTATCCTACTATCCAAATAACTAGATAATGAACATGCGACTATAACCGATGAACATTTGTGCAACTGCAATGTACAAATAGTACCTGGACAGATTTTTGCGCTTTTGCCTTGTTCCTCAATGCAGCTTTCTCAGCAGTTTTCTTCCACCCTCTTAACCTATTAACCTGTTTTTCCACAGTGCTCTTCAACCTTACATTCCTAGCTCCTTTCTTCCTCTTTTTAGGTGGGTCTTTCACAACAGGATATAGCAAATTTGTCACTTCATCAATTGTGATAGATTCATCAACCTTCCCAATAAGCAACACAACCTTTGACTTCAAATCACTTAAAGCATTTTCCACAACCTTCCTAGCAGCTATGTCATGTTGGGTTGAATTGATTATTGCTAAAGCATCCCTAGTAGTTTGAACACGCCACACCGACGCTTGAACAATGTTTACATCCTTGCCCACGTCATCGTCAACTCTTGTACACATAGCATGTTTTGCCCATCTACCCAAAATGTATCTTTCGGGGATATTTTCAACATTATGAATGTGGAAAATCCTCAATGAATGCGAACATAATAGACCCATCTCAGTGAAATACTTACATGTACAATCAATTGTCATATTTTCTTGGTCAAATCTAACAAGATGCATTAAGTATTATTTCTCAGTGCGACCTACATGGTATTCAAAATAGGGGGATCATACTTGACTAGTTTCTGGCAAAATGACGCACCTCTAATGAAATTTTCCTCGAATGTCAGATAAACAGCCACAGTGTATATCTTTTTTGCCTCATTGAGTAACTTAACATCTACAAATGCTAGATGTTTGTTGCCATTAAGTGCATTGTAATCTTCACCATTCTCCCTATCCCTCCACTCCTCAACAACATCTATAAACACCTTGTAGAAATCGCAAAGGCCTTGCATTCTATGGAGCCTTTGATTCAAAGAATGGTTTGTGGTTTCACTTCTTTGAGATGACAGCACCCCCCCGAGAAGTAATCCTTGGAGTAGACAGGACACCACATCTTCCTTAACTTATACAACCTCATCAACCAAGGACATGCAGCACACTTGTACTTGGTAGTCATACTGCATACATAATACAGAGAACAACTGTTATATATCCAGTGAGCATACGCTTTATTTCAATGAACATTGCATTTCATTCAGTGAACATAGATTTCTAATCATACACATATATTATGTACATTACATCATGACATTTACTGAGCTACAATATCATAATTACTATCAACTACTTACTGTACATTGTCATTTAACAACTTGTACATTAAGTTTGCCACTATGAACATTACTTTGTTAATTTAATCAACAAAAATATCATTGATCAACAAACCACCAAATGAACACAAAACTATTATGCAGTGAACATTGACTGACAACAATGAACAATATAACACCAATTCAACAAATAAAACTACTTTACCTTGTCCAATAGTGCTTGAACTCACTCTTGGTCTCACAATGTTTTAAAACATAATTGAATAGATCCACAAATCCAGCCTTCCCCCTCAAGCCTTTTATATTGTTGATGGAATTTTTCCCTATGTGCCATATACAAAGACGATGTATAACATTGGGAAAGACAATGCTTATAGCCTTCGCCATGGCGGCATCTTGGTCAGTCATTATGGTTATAGGCGACCTACCTCCCATACTTTTCAAAAAAGACTCAAACAACCACACAAACGAATCGGTGTCTTCATTTAGTAGGAAACCAACTCCAAACATCACATTCCTTTGGTGATGGTTCATCCCAACAAACGGACCGCAAATCATCCCATACTTATTCGTTCGGTACGTCGTATCATGAACAACCAAATCTCCAAACACTTCATAATCCCTTTTCATTCTTCCATCTCTCCAAAAAAAACTTATTAAGTGGCCAATAGCATCTAGTCGAACGTCATAGTAAAAATCACATTCCACTGCTTGCCTTTGTGAAAAGTTCTTAATTAACTGGTTACTGTCACAACCATCAAGTTCTTTCTTTCTTTGAGCAGCAACTGCATCATAAGCATCCCTGTGCGCAAACCCAAGATTGGCAGATCCCCCAGCTTCCTTCCTCAATACACGCACAGCTTCAGCAACCCCAACACCACAACTTCTCAAATTATTAATCATGTGCAATTGTTCAACAGTGACTTTCCTATGAGATCTAATTAAATGTCTTTGTATTACTGGCACCATGGGGTGATTGTGAATCATATGGTGCTTAGTAACAATGAAAAGTCCAGACTCTTTGGATACATCAAATTGAATGTACGCTTTACATCCACACCGTTGATCAAGCTTAGTATATGCCTGTGCCAAAAAAGAACATCAAGTATACTCCATTGAACATTTCGTTTCCAGTTATGATCATTACCATTCCACAACACTATTATATATATTTAGCCCAATATACATCTTAACCCAATATTTTTACAATCATTTGAAATCACTACCTAATGTTTACTAATATCATGACCTACATATAATGATCATCACTATATATACCAAATCCCTCAAGTAAACTCCAGTGAACATTAGCTTTGAATTAATGATCATCACAACCCCCCAACACTAATATATCAAATTAATGTACACATTATCATGACTTATATTAAAAACAAACATAACACATACCTTAGGCACACCACTATTTATGTCTTTCAATCCTGCACGACTACAAACCAAAAAACGTTGCCTGATGGTCTTCGTATCATATCTCCAACACACTTTTCCCCTACGGATACCAAATCCGCATTTAAATGCATGGTCATTGTATAACTTGTAAGCTTCTTCATCATTAACCACCTCTTTGTGTATCAATTCAGATGTCTCGCACTCAACGTATTCTATAGACAAATAAAGTAACAATTATAACATAACAACATGTACAATTTGCATTATTACACACCAACAACATAATACTACCCCACATATAAACGTATGTACATTGGCTGCCATTGATATGATCACTGGAATACCCTAAATGTATATTTCTAGTTATCTTCTAATCGTCAAAGTGAGTAACATTAAACACATCACACATTTACATATGCAAAACAGGAATACATACATAATTTCAACTTCCCGGAATTTATGACAGACATACATGAAAATAAGGGAGACTTCAATGAAGAACACAATAAATGAAAAATAAATGAGAGACATTCAATTGTTTTTACAACAATAAATGAAAAATAAATGAGAGACATTCAATTGTTTCTACCACAATAAATGAGAGACAAAGTGAATGACTGACTTATGTAATTACCAAAGTAAAAAATTGTCTGCGCAAAATGACATTTCATGGGATATCTGACGTATCTAACTAAAAACATAAAATAATATTGTACATTAAAAGTCAACACTTTGAACATTGAAAATGCCCAACTGTACACTCCTATACTCTTGCACATCATCCAACACGCATTTGTACATTAGAAAAAAAATTCGTAGCTAAATACCATTCTCCTTAGCTACTTCATCTTCTTCCCTTTCTCCTTCATTCCTTAAATCTTCCATTGCATTATGAAGACCAATATTGTCTACTGAAACTTCATCATTTTCAGTTATATCCTCCATTTTCCAACTTATGTACCATGAAACTTGTAAAGATTTATAAAATGCAAAACCGAAAATCCAACAATCTAAATCTTTTGGTAAAAAAACATAAAAGAAAATTATGAAACTAATGGAGAAAATCAGTGAAGAAGAAAAAAATTGAGAGAGATTTAAATTGCTTCTTCTAAAATTAATGAGAGAGAAAGAGAGAGAATGATTGATTGATTACAAAGTACAGCATGACTTTGCATGACATAACCCAAGCTGGCCCATTTCACAAAAGGCGCCAAAAAGCCAAATTTTGGCCCCTCCTCAAACACACAAAACGGCACCGTTTTGACTGAGGTGCAGGATGCTCATCCTGCACCTCGGTGCATGATCTAATTTGCGGAAAAGAAGGGGAAAAAAATTAGGAAAATTGTATTTTGAATATTTGCTTTTTCTTTAAATATTGCATGTTTTTTTTATATGGATAGATTGATCACACTTCTTTCATCACTAGTGATGGTCTCCCCTCCCTGTAGTTTATTTATGATAGAAGTGTAAGTTTGGAGTTAATGTGTGAACCTAGCGAATGTGCAAACATCAACTTAGACTCAACTTTAAACTTTAGATTACGTCACATTAGGAAACCTCTGACCTCAGGGGCTAAGGAGGAGCGCTCTACCCACTTAAGCTAACTCCTATCCTTACTCCAGATTTATTATAATTCTATATTTTATCCCTCAATTTTCCACATACTATGTTTTAAATTGATTTTCTTTTTAAAAAAAGACAAATGTCAACTTTTAAGTGGCTAGAAATTTAACTCCTTACATGTCATAGTCTTGAATGGAGTCTTTGATCATCAAACTCACTCCAAGACTTCCATATTTTTCTTTCAACATTATTGCATAGTCTTTGCTTAAGACTACCAATATTCATACCCTTAGTGTGTTTTTTTTTTACCTTATCAAATACACTTTTTTCGTTCTTTTTTGTTTTTCTTGTTTTGACTGGCACACTTATCAATTTACTTCTGTGATTATTTTTTTTGAGAGGAATTCACTTATGTGATTATATATTCATTGCATATCTTTTTTTTTTTTTGGAAGAAATTCATTGCATATAAATATAAATTATAATAATTGAATATAAATTCAGTACTCATTGAGACGAATCAAACAAGACAACATAATTTTGTTATTTCTTTTATATTGAGATGATTTTAGAATATTCTCTCTAATTCTAAGTTTGGATTAAGCTAAGGTGCTCCCCTAGCGAATGTGCAAATATCAATATTGCGTGTGTTCACTTCACCTTAAATAAAATAGTTTTGTTCTAATAAATTTATCTAAGTTCTAATAAGTTTTAATATAATTCAAAAATTCATCATCCAGCATCTCTCTTCCATTTCTAATGCCTCCACTATTTTTTCCATACCTTCACTTCCTCCGCCCTAATTAATTCTTTTAGAGAGCTTCTTTGAAGAATAATTGGATCTTGAAAAACTATCAAGAACTGAACTTTTTATAATATTCAAATTTTTCATAATGTTGATAAGAGGTTTTTACTGTGTCATTATAAGGCACAACCACTCTTCACACTATATTTATAACTTCTAAAAAACACGTCCTAAGAATATAGTAAAGCCAAGTCAATGGTCGATCTACAAGAAAATAGGGATAATCAAAGTCTAACAAGTTTAAATTACCTAATTGAAGGATAATTGGGGTTTTTAGAAAGGGTTTTGTACCAACTTTCGTTGATGCATAGTCGTTTGGGTGAAAATACTTTCGTGGTCTTCTAGATTCTTATAGAGAATAGAGATTAGATCTTCCTCCTTTCTAAACTACGTCGTTTTATCATTTTTTGAGCCCCTACAAAGATTCACAATTGAGATCAAGAAGAAAAGAGATGAAATGAAAAGAAGGGTAAAGAATAATGGAAAAACCTTCAAAAAAGAAAAAAAAAAACTAGTGATGGAGGGTAGTAAAAAGAGTTAAGGATACTAGAGGGTACTGAACTTTAGAAAAAGTTTCAGTTAGAGTACTGAACTTTTCAAAGTTCCAGTTAGAGTACTCAAAATGGATGTCTGTTAACTTAAGGTACTGAACTTTGGTTTGTACCGTTATCAGCCCCAAAAATAAAAGAAAAATGTGACATGGCATTAGTTAAAAAGAAAAGGGAAATTTCCTCAGGTACCCCTGAGGTTTGACGTAATTCCCAAATTACCCCTCACATTTGGGAAATTCCTCAGATACCCCTGAGGTTTGTGTTTGGGTCTAAAATACCCTTACTCTTGACGGAACCCTAACGCCGTTAACTTTTTTTTTCTCTCTTTCTTCAGTTTCTCTCCTTCCTCCCACCCTCCTCCATGGATGAACCTCCAAGCTTTCTCTCTCCTCCCACCCCACTCTAAAGCCCTAACCTTTTCCAGAAATTTGTAACTGCCCATGAATCATGGCAGATTTTAAGGAACTTTTTCCAAATTTTTTTTTTATTTTTAAAACTTTGAAAAATCACGTGAAGTAATTAGCAGTACAAGGCTGCTTTCACGCGAAACAGCTTGCATCTCGCCGGCCCAAAATTCCGGCCACCCCTTCAGATAAATTTACCGGCACCTTGCCGGTATCGCGAGCCAACGCCGGCAGCAAAGTACCAGCGCCAGCCAGCAGCATGAAGCTGCTTCGCGGTGTGCGTCACGTGGTGGCTGTTACAACCACCTTCTTCGTCGACTCGACTGCTCACCGACCGGCAGTCTGCATCACTTCCCCTCCCCGGCTTATGGCCGACCATCGGAGCAGCCACGGTGGCTGCTCCTCTTCCTCCTTCAATTTTGTTTTTATTATTTTATTTGAAGAAAATTAAATTGGGGAAAGTTTGGAGGATGGTGGGGGATGGTGGGGGATGGAGAGAAAGCTTGGAGGTTCATCCATGGAGGAGGGTGGGAGGAAGGAGAGAAACTGAAGAAAGAGAGAAAAAAAAGTTAACGGCGTTAGGGTTCCGTCAAGAGTAAGGGTATTTTAGACCCAAACACAAACCTCGGGGGTATCTGAGGAATTCCCCAAATGTGAGGGGTAATTTGGGAATTACGTCAAACCTCAGGGGTACCTGAGGAAATTTCCCAAAAGAAAAAGATGACATGACATTCATTATAAAATTCCACACTCTTTTCTCTCTCCTCTGATTCCTCACCTTCTCTTCCTTTCATTTACTAAAAATGAACCAAACACACGGTAAGAAGATATGACAAAAACAAAACAATTAGACGTTATGGAGTTAAGAAGTGGTAGGATGTAATTTAAAGATACTCAATAGTCAATACTAGGTACCTGCTTTGAGAAGTAGTAAAATATTTGATCCATAACCCGACTAGATAACATTTGGTACCTGCAGGCTGCAAATTTGGGTCACAGGCCCATATAGCTTATATTGTTCTTTGAGTTTTTTTTCTTTTAGAACAATCGTACTAATATCTAATTACATCACCTCTCTGGCTCTCTGCCATGTCTAACTTGTAGCGTCAAACCTAATTTCAATGCGTAGCATCAATGGTTAGGTACTAAGTTTGTGCGTGGTACTTTGATTCCAATAAAGGGTCTTAAGGGGGTGTTTGGTTCATATAATGGTATGGGTTTGGAATCAGGAATGAAATCAAAGTGGTATGGGTTTGGAACTTGATACTTAATACCATGTGTTTGGTTTCATTTAGGAATGAAAGATCTTCTTTTATTTGATACCTAGAGGTAAGGTATGAGTAGGGGTGTTCAATGTCAGATCCGATCCGATCCGAAATTTCGGATATCCGAAAATTTCGGATCGGGAAAATTGCGATCCGAATCCGATCCGAAATTTTCGGATATCCGAACTTTTCAGATCGGATCACCGGGTTTTCGGATCGGGTCCGTTGAAATTTTTGAAAAAACCCGACCCGTATCCGATCCGAAAACCCGAAATTTTTTCCGGATACCCGATCCGAAATATCCGAAATCTTAAAATCGGATCGGATATCCGAAATTTCGGATCGGATCGGCGGATTTTCGGATCGGATATTTTTGCACACCCCTAGGTATGAGCCATGCCCACCTCCCCCCATGGGTTTCTAAACCCCATACCTTATGGGTTTGAGGTATGGTGTTTAAAATTTAGAAATAAATTAAACAAACACTATGTATGGGTTTTGTTCATTCCAAACCCATACCTCATACCTAAAACTAGTGAACCAAACACCCCCTAAGTTATGTAGCATCGTAGCTCTGTGCTATTCTGTTGTTGTGGTTGCAGTTTGCAGAGTTGTGTGATGAGGATCTCAGTTTTCGTATTCAGGGCATGGCCCATGGCCCATGGCCAGTTGCTTTTAACACATCTGAGGCTAATAAGTTGCAGCTTGTACAAATTTTGCACCACATGCAATTCAACTTTTTTAATTAGGCAAAAATAATCTCAACACTACAAAATATTGTTCAGGTACACTCAACACCCTAAAGTTTGACTAGTAGGCAAAACACCACAAACTATCAGTACAATGCGTATCATAAATAACGTCGGAGATACCTTTTTCATGATACCCCTTAGCCTTCTAGGAACAATTTTCATATTGCTTCCTCAAGAAGAATAGTTTAAGAGAGAAAAATATGAAATTTATTTATGGCAAGAAAAAATACCTCCAGCATCATTTATGAGACGCACTGCACGTCTGCACCTAGACCAATAGTTTGTGGTGTTTTTATTACAAGTTAAAGTTTGTGATTTTAGGTGCACCCGAGCTATAATTTGTGATGTTCAAGCCAATTTTGTCTTTTAAAAGAGAATCCCTTAAGTCTCTCCAATTCCTATAAATTAATTGGATGGGAGTTTAGATTGATGAACCCGATGTGGAATTGACGCACTGAATACTCATGAGAGAATTGTGGTAACTTTGCTGCATCATTGCTATCTTTTCCTTGCTTGGATTGATCCTATGTACTTTACCTTCATAAGCATATGCTAAACGAAAACTATAAACGGGTTTTTGGGTACCCAAAATTAGGGGTATTTGCAGTTTGGGTTGGTGCGGTTTGGGATGTAATTCAACCGAAACACAACTTTTTCTCAAACCAACCTAAATCGAACAACGCAAAACGGTTTGGTGCGGTTTGGTTTACGGTTTAACCATTTTTCCTACGCGACATTAATTTTGTAATCTAAGGGTAAAAAAAAATTAGGATCCCCTTATGGTTGGGAGTTCGACTCTCTCTTTTTTTTTTTTAACCAAAAGGAAACAACTTAAATTAAACCAGCAAATTCATTACATACTCCAATCTGAAATAAAGCTTTCCTAACTGAGATAACATATTATCCCATTGGAAACCATAATTACTACAAGTACAAAATGCAAAGTTAAAGCTTACAACGAAATCCCTAGGAAAGCTTTGCTTCTGGGAGTTCGACTCTCATTATCTAGATATTTGCTTCTGGGTATAAATCTCCAGTTTCCAGTCTCTGGAAGGTTCCTTATAGGTTAGGATCTCCTTCTTACCCCCTAACTCATGAGGGTTGACCCTGTTTGGGCTAGTTTTGTAATATCCTAAAAACTTAAACGTGTTTAAGTAAATAATTAATTATAATAATATAGTTAAAATATTATTTTATTGTTTCACTAACCAAGCAAAATATAGTAAAACGATTATAGAATGTCAACATAAAATTTACCAACTTAAAATGTTAATATCTATGTGACGATAATTTATATTTTTCAATTTCATGGGTTAAACAAGAAGGTTAGTCTTTGTTGTTAAATCACTAGAGCACAAAATACCAACATTTCACTAAAGTTTACAAAGCCACGTCAAGTAGAATGAATAATGTTTGGGCCCATGACCTGGCCCAATAAATATCAGAAGGCACTTCCTTCAAGGCTTAGGCCCTATCGGTCAAAGGAGGTTCATCAGCTTTTAGGGAACACAGCAGCTTTACCTTAAAAAGGTGATGGCTTCCCTAGGTATTGGAATGCTCCCCGGCCAAAAGGGGTTCCTGTCTGGGAGATTTCTAACACTATAAATACCAACAATCTCATCAATAATAATGAACAGGTATTCGATCAATTCTCACCTAACTAAACCAGAGCATCTCTCTCTAGATTTGCTTACTTTCTCTCTCTACCTCAATCTCAACTGACTTGAGCGTCGGAGGGGTTTTCCTGGGAACACCCTCGGGCCATTTTTTCCTTGTTTTGCAGGATTGGCAGTGACAAGACTCGAAATTATAACCTAACTCGGGATTTGACTCTCACCCAAAATACATTATTCTTTTGATTAGTTTCTTAGCCGAAACAAATAATAAAGCAAATTTTTTGATTTTTGGGTTACAAAATAAAAAGGAAAAAAAAAGAGGAAAAGCTTCTATGGTCAATCCTCCATAACTTTGCTTTCTTCTCTACCCTTCCATGGCCACTTGGCAAGCATGCCACCACCATCCCTCTTTTTTCTTCAGCCAAAAATTCTGTCACCAATCTATCTTCTTAGCTTCCTCAAGTCAAAAATCAGAATATTTACTTTCTCCCAACTACTGATTTAGTGTTCTTAATTCCCCTATAAATGGCCTCACCAAGAACACCATCAACAACAATTCTCATCCTCTCATCTCACCACCACCTACGAACTAACTAGAATTTTCAGTCACAATTTGCCGGAAAATGTGACCAAAGGAACCCAAAAAGAAAACCCCAAATTTTCTCACTCTGTCCTCTGTTTCGGGCCTTCCATAGCACCACCACCGGCACCACCTGTCACGCGACACCACTCACGTTGCGTCTCAGTCGCGCTCGATGTCGCCGGCCACCTGCACGCTCGCTGGAACTCCGCCGGCCACAACACCCTCACATTCTCCCTCCTTCCTCGCGCTCTTCGTTTTCGCTCGCTCCTCTTCCTCGCGCGTCGCTGTACCACGCAGCACCACCGTCGCCCAGCATCGTTGTGCCATCGCGCCATCGTCGCGTCGCTGCTCACCGTCGCCATCGACCGCCGTTTGCCAGAGCGTTCTCTCTCTGTCTCGTTCGTGGTCTTTCCTGCTCTTAGTCGCAGAGGTAATGACTTACTCCTTTTAAATTTTTTTGATTTTCCTAAGTTCATTAATCTAAGCCCAAGTTTAGTTATTTTATTAGTTATTTTAGTTTGGGCCTAGGAGAATACTTTTGAACTAAACTTAAGTGTTTATAATCTGAATTTTATTATGTTGTCGGGCTAATAGGATGTTTTGAACTTGTTTCATAGACTGAAGTAGTTTGTTTAATTAAACCACTTAACTTGATTCCTAAAACCACTAATGGGCTATATTTCATGATTACTAAGCTATTTGATTTAATTAAAATTAATCCAATAAGCTTGTTATTTATATTATGAGTTTAAGTTATGATTACTCCACTAATCCTTAAGTTTACTTATAATAACTAGTTAGCTTGATTTATTAGTTTTAAGTGATTAAATAAGATTATAATAATGTCAATGGTTCTATTATAGCTTTAGACTTAATTTATTAATAATAGACGATTAATTGATATTAACTATGAACTCCTATAATAATAATATGCTTTCAAATAGTTATATAATATGTAATAATATAACTTTAATGTTTCGATAATTCTAAAAGCATAACTAAAAGAGTTATTTCACCTAATTAGTTGTTAAAGAATCATTTTACGAAGTTACTAACGACAAAGAAAGTAATGACCTTTATTGACCGTTGTGACAAGATAATGAACGTTATGACCTTAATAAGCGCTAGCTAATATTTAGGCTTAGAAGCTAAATAACGAAACTTTCATTAATAAAACTATTCTTGAATAGATTAAAGAAGATAAAGGATATTACAAGCCTCCCCCGACTATCAAGTTGTTAAGCAGGAATTCAGGTAACATCTATTGCTAACACCCGCATTCCCCTTCAAAGTATGTTTTATGATCATGATTAATATTATGTTTTATATATGGATTGCGGGAAATGAAATGTTTTATAATGGTTTATGATGATATGATACTATGAAATGATGATGATAATGTTATGGATGAAATAAAATAATATAATTATGCACGATGATGATGATATGCTTAAAAGCAATGAAACATGATAAATTCAAGTGAAAGACGGTTCTTGGCAAGTATCTCGTTATCCTGGGTTGTGCACGTACCTCCCGGTCGGTTAACCACCTCCCGTTTAGTGAGGGCTATTGTCCTCGGGTGGCACCGCGCATATCTATATTCTGGGCATTAACGCCACCTCCCATTTAGTGATGGCTTCTGTCCTCGGGTGGCTGCCTCCCGTTTACGATGTTATTATGTTTTGGGGAGACGTCCCTTCTGTTGTACGAGCCAAGTTACCAAAGTAAAAGATATATGATGATGAACATGATAAATTAAAGAAGATAATGTAGCATGTTATGATATGTTTGCGAAATAGTTTTACTTATTCTCTCCTCCCCGTTTATAAAAAAATGATGTGAAATGAATTTACGTTGTTAGAGTAGTATATTACCGAGCCTCGGCTCACGACGTTTTGTTTTATGTTTTAGGTACCAATAGTGATAACGGGATGGTGTAGCAGTGAAGATTATTATAATATCTAGACTTATGTAGACTTTTTTTTATAGTTGAACCCCATGACTGCTAATACATGATGGAGTGACTAGCACAACCACAGTGTTAGCGCGCAAGTCCGACTCTTAGTCTCTTACATTGTATTTGATTCTTTGCATAACAGAAACATTGTATATGATTCCGTATTCAATCGTTATATTACGTAAAATTGATGTCTCTTTTTCTCATAAACAAGTTATATATATCAATATATCATGAACGTGCGCTACACTATCGAACATGCATCACACAAACTACTCATCCTAAGCATCCTAATTTCTACCATATCATATAAGGTTCTTCCCTCGTAAACCAAACAAACCAAAAACATCCCCTCCCCTTAAACTCCAAAATATGGCCTCTATTTTGGCCAAAACCACAACTTTTACTCTCGTCTTTTTTCTCATTGCATCAACCTTTACTCATGCATCTGAGTACAGGACATACAATGACTACTCCCCAAATCTGCCATCCTACACTAACACCTACCAATACAACCCTGTCCAAAATTACAACCCCTACTACACTCAACCCCAACCCACTACGCAATCCTACACTTACCAATACAACCCCACTCCAAGCCCCACTCCCTACAAAGAGACAACTCCAGAAACAAGCTACTCTGGTGGCGGCGCAACTGGCTCCGATAAGGCCGCCTTCTTGCAAGTCCACAATATCGCTAGGGCAGCTTTGGGACTTACCCCATTCACTTGGGACGACAGGCTAGCTGCGTTCGCGCAATCATGGGCTAACCAACGCATCAATGACTGTCGATTAGTACACTCGGATGGACCATATGGAGAGAATATCTTCTGGGGTAGCGGTGGTTATTCAGCTGCATTTGGTGTGCAATCATGGGTTAACGAACGTAAGTACTATAATCTTTACTCCAACTCTTGCTCGGGTGGCATGGATTGTGGCCATTACACTCAGATTGTGTGGAGGAAATCCACCCGTCTTGGTTGTGCTAGAGTTACTTGTAATGATGGAGGTGTTTTCATCACCTGCAACTACGATCCTCCTGGTAACTACATCGGTACACGACCATATTGATCTATATATAGTTTCTAATATCTGGTTGAGATTTGAGAATAATAATATATATGTAGCATGTATTGATGATTTATTGTTTTGAGAATTGCTAGTGTTTTTTTTTTGTATTAAGTGTTTTAACAAGCGGTAGTTCCAACTTCCCACATACTAGTTTACTATAATCCATTCCTATTTCTTAGCTCGTGAACTTGTTGAGCAGTTTCTATATTGATTGATATCATTTATGTGTTATCTTCTCGTCTATTACAAAATACAAATGAATATTTCTAGGGTATACATATCAATATAAGAGGGATATAATGCAAGTATGTTAAAAATAACCCCATAGGTGAATAAGGTGATGAGTTAACATTTTTTGTCGCATGTTGAAAAAGTAGAGGATCATCAACATTCTGGCTATCTATGTTACCGTTGTTCACCAAAAAAAATAATCAACATTATAATGGCCGGGCTTCTTCAACCATTAATCCATTATCAATTGATTTTAAGATGCAACTATGGGCTTGTATGTGCCTATGTGGGCATGCACTGACCAATGAACCATTTGTGATTGTAACAAAGTAGACGATCTTATCTTATTTTATGAACTTATTCCTATTGGATTGATCAAATTAAGCCAAAACAGACATTTCTTATTTCCACTTACTTATCGGTAGATATATTTTCTATATTAGTTAAAATTAAGAAATTAGAGTTTTGAAAAACAAATACAACGAGATAAATCTAACAAGATCCCTCATGAATATGTTCTTTTTTCTTATAAATAGCATCAAAACATGGTCAAACAAGTCAAAATTCATATCATGTTACCTTATTTCAGGTAAAGAACAAGAAGGATGCATGATCAACATAACCATAAATATAAGATTAATGATATTCATGTATTTATTTTGACCATCTTTTTCTCTAATTGATATAGATTACAAAATTTTTGGGAAAATCTCAATGTCTATTTAAAAAATATCATTTTGTAATTTTCTGCTTATGGTTAATAAGGATATTAATTATAATCAAAGTGTATGTATAGGCCTTGTTAATTATAATTTTTGCTCATGTTATCAGAGTCAACATGACATAAAGGTTATGGGTTTAAATCTCATCCATCCCTCCTTTTTAAGTGGAGTATCTAGCGTCAGGTAAGAGGGCACGCAACATATGTTGCATCCAGATTTCAAGCCCAAAGATCTCTCGCATGAGGGGCATGATAGAGTATAAAACTATTCATGGGATTTCAACAATTAGTTTAAACTTTGGGTGTACTTGGTCCTTTAACACTTATGATCAATTACTAAACCCTGTGACGAAAATTCATGTACAAAAAAAAATTCCACAATTGCGCTTATCGAACTAACAGCACAAAGGGCACAAATCAATAAATCATAACTAAACTTTGCTTCCGTTACTTGAGCTTATCTCACCCTCCAAGGCTCCAACATATATAATGTAACCAAAGAAAATGGATAAATGCCGAATGCGTGATATGTATTATTGACTATTAGTATCATTTGAGTTCACATCTTTTGCCCTATAATTTTTGGATCATTTGTATCCTACTTTTGTTATTGGTTGATATGTATTAAAATCCAAACTATGAAGTAGCGAGTCATACCAATAAACTATAATGATACAAAAATTATGGAATAAAACATCTGGATGTATCTACTATATATGAATACGCACGGGCACAGGTTACGACATTGAAGCCACCCTACACAGCATCATCAAAAACTAGTAAGCAATAAACAACCCTACCCCAAACAAGTCATGAGAGGGAGAATAAACCAAGTTTTTAGCATGTTTAGAGCTTTTTTTCATAGGGATTAATATTGTAATACTATTATGGTATGAACATAAAAAATGCAAAATGTAGAAGCATGGATGCATGCATGGAAACATATGAATCCCCTTTTACAGTTAAGAGAAGTGGGGAAGAAACAAAAATAAAGCTCTGAATGCAAAGTATATAGGTAGCTATAGGAGACAATACATCACCTGAGATATGAGACTGATGAGCAACTTTAATCTGTGCTTACTCAATGAAATGAAGATCCAAGTAATACATACCTGAATAATAACTGGGTTAACTAGATTTTATTTTAAGACCAAGTAATAAGCTTCTCTGACATTGGAATATATAAAATAACAACAGGCTAATTTTTAACCAAATATACATATGGTATTATGCTTTTGTCAATGTCAAGAGTACCAATTCCCAAATGTAACTACATATTGTACGTGCTCTTCATTATCGAACATGCATCTCATTAACTAATACTCCCCAGATCAAGGAAGGACCCTTTCAAAAATATTATAGCTTTCATTTTTACCAAAGTCCTAATCATATAAATTCTCTAACTTATGAGCCCATCACAAATCTGATTTGGCTCACCAAGTAATATATGACCAAACCCTACTAGAAGCACTATGAATGTGTGATTCCCTTATCTTCCCCCCACTCACAAAGGGCCTTGCCGGTGTAGTTGGTTCGGAGGCCCAATAGGACACTTCTCCTTACCAATCTAAAAACATAACCTGATTTGGCTCATATGAGAAATCACATAAATTGTATATGTAGACACACAACTTAGGTTCTATGGTTCTCATGTTAGTAGTAACTTTCAGCAAGGTGCTAGGAGATAATTTATAATAAACCTAGGTGTACCATGCTCATGGTACACTCAAGACTATTTTTTTTTAACTTATTAATCATTTAAAATTCTCCAAATGAGTAAAATTATACTCATTTCTAATCACTTATGCTCGTTTGCCCAAATAAGCAATTTTTTTCAAAATAGGCAAACACTTCTAGTCATTTGAGAAAACGAGCCCACTTTTGCCAAATTTTCTGAAATAAGCATAAATTTTTGCTCATTTTGAAATTGCAATACTGATTTCAAATGTGAATGTAAGCCCAACAAATTATGAACTCTAAAACTTCAATATTTGGTTTTGCCATTAATGAAACCCAACTTTCTCAAATCATATATTACATTTTATCAATTTGATTAGCAGCGATGAGAGAGAAACCAGGAATAAAGGCCATATTTTGCATTATCTGGAGATTACAGACAATGGAGGAGAGAGAAATTTTGAGGTAAAATAAACAATTGAGGTAAGAAAAATCTAAAGCTAGTGTTGATTCTTAAATCATCTTTTGCATTATCTATCATTCATCAATTCTTAAATCTAAAGCTCCGATTTTGTTTTTGCCAACTCACTACCTACGCAATAACCGATCCTCGAACGAATTTCAACGAAGGAGAGAGAGAGAAACAATGCAGGAGCAAATTTGAGGTGAGTAACAATGCAGGAGAGAGAAATTTGTAGGTGAGAAACAAATGAGGAGAGAAAAATTTGGAAGTAAGAGAAACATGAAAGAGAAAAAAAATGGAGGTAAGTGGTAAGAGAAACCATAAAGAAAGAGAGAAGGAAAGAAAAGAAAGAAATAAGTTATATATATATATTTTTTTTTTATACAAGAAAGAAAAAGCTAGGGAGGAACCCAAGAATTGGGCCACCCTAAAGCATCCTTGCGGATGATTGTAGAAAAAGATAACTCAGAAATCTCAAACCAGTATGTCATATTATTTGATAAATGACCACGATGAGCCATCCAGTCTGCTGCCGCATTTGCTTCCCTAAAAACATGATCAATTTGCACCTCCTCAAACTGACCCATATCCTGAATCGCATCGAGAATGATGGAATGAATCGACCATGGAATCTTCCAGATCCGCTTGATAGCATTGATGACAGACAAATTATCACCTTCCACAATAAGCTTATCAATACCAAGAGAAAGAGCCCCACGAAGACCTTCCCTGAGACCCCTAGCCTCTGCTTCTAGAATAGAAGACGCTTCCCCGAGAGACCCCGCCCCACACAACCGGACAGCACCTGCCGAATCTCGGATAACAAAACCAAAAGTCGCTTGACCACTAGCCAGCTTAGAGCCATCAAAATTTAATTTTAAGAAATCGTTTAGGGGAGGGGACCACACCACCTGCTCTCTAATTCTCACCTTAGCCTTCTTTCAAGCAGCAAGAGAAACACAAGAATCCACACCCGCCACCACACCACTAGAAATAGACAGATTGTGAGCAAATGCTTTAATCATATCACTAACCTTTTGGGGGGACAAAGCCTCTTGCCTGAAAATAACCCCATTCCTCGCATACCACGCAAACCACCAGACAATGGCCATACACTCCACTTGGGGCACAGAGAAGGAGGATTTTAAAAAAAGTAAAAAACTATGTAAAGAAGTTCCTTCCTCAGAGAGAGGCGGAACAGGCCAATTTAACAACACTTGGAGATCCGCAAAAACATCGCACGTAAAAGGGCACCTAGAAAACAGATGTGCAGCGTCTTCCGAGTGATGATTACAAAAAACACATTCCAACGGAAGAAAAACATGACTTAGCTCTAGCCTTTTCTTTGTAGGCAGCCCATTAAGAGATAACTTCCACAAGAAAAATTTAATCTTTGGGGGAATGCTCAACTTCCATATCCATAAGTTATTAGAAATGAGTAAAATTTTGCTTATTTGGAGAATTTGTTACAAAATTACTCGTGGATATATCATACATGTACTCAAGTAGTTAGGGGTTAATTTTTGGTTTTCCTATCCTTTCTTATCGTGTTTATGCCAAAGATAGGGAACAATTCTTTTTTTTTTTGGCCTGTTTTGATTAATCATATAGTAGTTCGTAATCAATTACAGTAATGAAAATGAATAATTTGGCAATGTCAATGTTGATGTCCAACCGAAAAACATTTGTTTTTTTTTTTTTTTATATATTTAGCTCTATTGATTGCCTTTTTTTTTTTTCTAAAAGCTGCTTACCGTGTGGCGTGTACGTGTGACGGTGTGAGGTCATGTTTTGAAAATGAACAATTCTTTTTTTTTTTTGGCCTGTTTTGATTAATCATATAGTAGTTCGTAATCAATTACAGTAATGAATGAATAATTTGGCAATGTCAATGTTAATGTCCAACCGAAAAACATTTGTTTTTTTTTTTTTATATATTTAGCTCTATTGATTGCCTTTTTTTTTTTTCTAAAAGCTGCTTACCGTGTGGCGTGTACGTGTGAGGTCATAAGTTTGGATCTACGAATAAATTTAGACTTCTGCTTTATAACAGCACAATTTGACAACACAAGTTAGATTCTCCTATAAATGTTGAGGTGGTGGAATAGTGGCATCACTTTTCATCTTATATCTTTGAGGCTTAAGGATCAAACCTCATTTAAAAAATTCCCTTTTATCCTTCCTCAAGTGCACCCCCTACATCTTATCCTAAAAAAAGTTAAATTCTCTTGTGTGTATTTCTTTTTTTTTTTTTTTACAAGTTTTAAACTTGAATTTATCGAATTTCCCCACTATAGAACTTTTCATATATATTCTCCAAACTTTTTCTTCAAACCTTAACTTGAACATCTAGAAAAGTACATTTTTAAGAGAGATCATTTTTCTAGCTTATTTTCATATATTATTTGATCCCTTCACTTCATTAAAAAGTTGGAAAACAAAGGAAGAATACAAATTCTCATAGAAGATTGACTCAACATAATTTATGGTAAGACGAGGATATAATTATGTGATTTAAATGAGTCACTTACAATAAAAGTGACCATTTTAAGGTATAAGGCCAGATGTTATCAAAAAGTTACCCATGTAGGTTTTAACTTAACAAGTGACCTTTTTATAACAAAAAATATAAAATAAACTTATACTAACTTTATTGAAAGACGGTCTCACACAAAACTTGCTAAATGAAGGCGGCGCGCTTTGGTGTTCTAACCTATTATGTCAATTTATTGAAAAAATGGTTCTCTATCTTGAAATATCTTACTAAGATCACTTCTCACCCCCAACCTATAGATTATTAGCTAATACATTGTTGGTAAATCACACGAATCCATGTGTCCAACAACTGTTACTTGAACTATATACTAATTACAACAATAATGGGAGTCTGGAAATTATTTTCCTAGACAATGTCATACTTGTAGTGGAAAGAATGGAAATGGAAAATTAGAAGTTGCGGCTAGTATATATGAAGATTGCCAAACAAAGTAATATCATCAACTTATCAAATTGGTTGACATTGTGCAAAAATAGTACATTATGTCATCATATCATCATGTGCTATTCGAACCATGGCTGACCAGTCACAACTCACAACAATAAAGTTAAGCTAGTTGACTCTAGCATACTATTTCTCATATAGTCGCTTTGTAGTTTTTTTATTTCTTTAAGCTTTAGAAGTTTGGTGTATATTCAATATTATATATATATGAGGAAAAAAAACATAAAATCATATAATCATGTTATATTTATATTAATGTAGATTTTCGAAAGCTCTAGAATTTAATCTAATGCACGATAATTAAAAAACATTAATGATACACATAAGTGGGACATAAGATTTTCTTCTCCATATACATCTGATATATCCAACAGTGTACAAAAGAAATTGTAGTTCAAGCATTATATTACATCAAGTTGCACAAGTTAAGAGAAGATTTCCACAAACTAAGTACTATACGTGCTCTCCATTATCGAACATGGATCTCACAAACTACTCCCCTAAGCTAGGACTCTTTCAGATTTCCTTTTCTCCACATCATTTATATCAACTCCTCTTTACAAATCTCACCCTAAAATCAAAACAAACCAAAAACAGAAACCAAAGGGAACTCCCCTTCCTTAGAACATAATTTTTTTCAAAAACCAAAAAAGAAAAAAAATGGCCTCTACTTGGCCCCAAACCTTGACATTTACTCTCCTTCTCGTCGTCGTCGGGATCATCCTTGCATCAACCCCTTCCAATGCATCCTCATCGAGGGGTTACTACGACAACAACTACAGCTACGAACAGCCATCCTACACCTACAACTACCAGCCCCAAGAATATAGCCAACCCCAAGAATACAGCCAGCCCCAGGAATACCACTACCCTGTCCAAGAATACAAGCCCTACTACTCTCCTCCAAGCAGCCCGGCCTACAAGGATGGAGAATCAGAACAGCGCTCTTACAGTGGCACCCCTTCTGATAAGGCCGCCTTCATGCAAGTCCATAATGACGCGAGGTCAGCAGTTGGACTTCCTCCGTTTACTTGGGACGACAGGCTAGCCTCCTTTGCTCAATCATGGGCTAACCAGCGTATCAATGACTGTCGTTTGGTCCACTCGAATGGTCCATATGGAGAGAATATATTCTGGGGTAGTGGCGGTTATTCAGCAGCATTTGGAGTGCAGTCATGGGTGAATGAACGTAAGTACTATGATCTTTACTCCAACTCCTGTGCTGGTGGCATGGATTGTGGCCACTACACTCAAATCGTCTGGAGGAGCTCCACCCGCATTGGTTGTGCTAGGGTTACCTGTAATGATGGAGGCGTTTTCATCACTTGCAACTATGACCCTCCCGGCAACTACATTGGCACAAAACCATACTGATTCATTGTCAATTATCTTATTGACATTAATAATATTGTTTTGATGATGGTTTCTGTTTTGAGAAAATGTTATTGTTGTTTTTTTTTGTTTTTAAGTAATAGGCTAAAGGGGGGTTCTAACCATGTCCCAATAGCTAGCTCCTAAGCAATTTGTTAACTTATGTACTTGATCAGCTCTAGTGAAGCTTTTCAGGTGCATATTTCTGTTGGCTGTGTTTTCCTTTCATTCACATTAATTAATTAACATCCATTTGTGTGTTATCTTCTTTATGTTACTAAGTTTCTCGTATTACCCATGCAAACTCTCGCAGGAGATTAGTCCACTCGCCGAAGGCGATGGGAAACACCTCGTAGTAGGACCAAAAAAAAAAAAAAATTCTCATATTGGAATCAAAACATAATAAATTAAAGTTCAACCAAAAATTAATTAACATCAAAATTTCTCCATTCTCCAACTCAAAGCAATTGGCTATGAAACTGATATAGTAGTATACTCCCTCTGTGGCTTTGTCTCCAATTATTGTTTTCTACTTTTGGATCAAAATTTACCTACTTGGCATAAAATTCCATTAATATTTAGGTAAGAAGCATTATTATGTGAGATTTTGTTAATTTCTTTAGTATTAAGCTTTAGTTGCAATATAACTTTTTTTGTTTTTGCATTTTTCGCTAATATGTGACTAAAGATATATATATAGACAAATTCTTGGGATGTAACATGGTGTAACAATCACAAACCACCGTTTTTTTTAAAAAAAAGAACTCAAATCTGACATGAAATAAATGATAGTATCACATGGTCAGATTCATGTCCTTATTTGCATAATTCATATTATTCTTGTTGGAGTCTATGTCATTATGCATGTTACATAACTGATGTAACATGTTATACTCAAGACGCCTTCAAAAATAAATGGTCATCAAATGTGTTGAAGACTACATAAATGAAAACAAAGCAAACAATTAGGAAAGCAGGCTGCGTACTTGACAGTCAAGTTCATGTCATTTCTACTTAGAGTAAAAGCTATAGGCATAGACATACTTCTCAATTTTTTATAAGGTTGAACATTTTTTACTTTTAGCACTATTCATGTATTGAATTTATCTTAATGTAGATTTTAGAGTTTTTTGCGAGGATATACTAAAGTAATAGGGCATTTTGTGGGGATATACCTCACTAAATTTTTTTTGTCGGGATATACCAACCTAAATTTAAGTTTTGTTAAAAGGTACCAAAAACACTATTTTCGGCGAGAAAGTCAAATTTCTAGCCTTTGACTTGCTTAATTACTCTTTGTATAGTGTGTGACATTCAATTGCTTTTATTACATTCATTTTCCTCCAACTTCCTCACTGTCCCATTGTGGCTCACTCGCGAGTTCCTAACAAGTCAAGAGCCGAAAATTTGACTTTTTCGCCGAAAATAGTGTTTTTGGTACCTTTTAACAAAACTTAAATTTAGGTTGGCATATCCCCACAAAAAAAAAAAATTGGTGAGGTATATCCCCACAGAATGTCTACTACCCTGGTATATCCCCGCAAAAAACTCTAGATTTTAAATATATCAAATTTTTATAATGTAAATTAATAAATAATTAAAAATATGTATGTATAATATGACTCTCACTTTGAGGCAATTGTATTATATGAGATTTTGCAATTGAAGAAATGATTGTTAAAAAAAAGAATAATGTTAATTTTTATATGATTATTGAAAAATAGTAATTATTAAATTATTTGTATTATAAAAGATTTTTATACTAAAAAATGAGTCCACAAAGAATTGGATTGGACTGGAGTCGGAGGTTCGAATTTTAAGTCGGGTCGGAGTCGGATGTTATGATTTTAACTCGGAATTTCGGACTCGGATGCCATACTCAGATTTAAAATCCGACTTTTTTGTAGGGTTGGAGTCGGATTATGCAAAATCCGATCCAACTCCGATCCGTTGCCATCCCTATTACAGATATATGGGCAAGTCACACTAGTAAATTACTAATACACCCTAGCTAAAAAAATGTAAAAGAGACAAAAAGTATATCAATTAAGTTTAAAAAAACGTAGAAGATTCTTTATTTACTAATATATTGAAGAAACAAAAACTAGTGTTTTCGGATCATAATATCCGAGGTAGATAATTATTTATCCTATCAATTTGAAATAAGAGCATATTTCCACATTCTTAAATGGTGGAAATTTACGAAAACTCAATTCCCTATTTTGGCTAGAATTGCAAGCAAAGTACTTGCAATTTCAACGTCAACTATTGCTTAGGAGTCTAATTTTGGTGCAGAAGAGTGCTTGATGAAAAAAGATTTCTTCTTTCTCCACAAAGCATCGAGATTTGCGTTAGCAAGAAAGATTGGGATCAAGCTAAAATATCGGTTTTTTCACCAGGTACCCCTGAGGTTTCACAATATTAACATGGTACCCTCGCGTTTTCAAGAATTCATCTGGTGCCCCTAAGGTTTTGAAAAATACTCAGATACCCTTAATGACGAACGACCGTCAACTCCGTTAGTCATTAAGGTTAAATCAATCAACTTAACCCCTAACTAACCTAATTAACTCTAATTAAACCAAATTAATATTTTAAAAACCTAATTAACCTATCTCTCCCTCTAACCCCTAACCCCACCTCACTCTAACGTCCTAACCACCCAAACCCCACCACCCCTGCCCCTCCCCATCACAGTTGCCAACACCACCTACCGCAGCCCCTTCCCTCGCGCAACAACTCCCCCACTCCCACCCCTTGCGCAATGCCTCCCACCCACCACCACTACCAACACCACCAAACCACTACTAAGTACTAACCCACCGGAGTCACACCCACCCGAAACCACCCTCAAAGCCCTCGAAACCACTGCCACCGTCAACACCACCTAAACCACCCTCCTACCCCCCCCCCCCGAAACCACCCTCTAAGCCCTCGAAACCACCTAAATTTAACCGAAATCCTCCCACTACCTCGTCATTCACGCAATTTCCTCATCCATTTTTCGATCGTGCGAGTACGCTAGTCCGTCAGATAGAGGAGGAGAGAGAGCACGAGCAGTCCCGCAACGGGGGAGGCTTCAACAACGCCATCTCATTGATGTGGCAGCTTGTGTGTGGGGTTGTGGGGAGGAAGAAAATGACAGTCATGCTCTATGTGATTGTCCATGGTTAGAGGGGATGTGGGAAGACAGTAGGTGTGGTGTGTTAAGGGAAGGTGATATGAGTGTGCCAAGATGGAAGCAAGTGGAGGCAGAGGTGGAGGCAGAGGTGCAAATTAAAGCATGTGTGATGTTGCGCGAAGGGTGGGGAAGACGTTGCGATGGGGAAGGGAAGGGGTAGTGGGAGGGGCTGTGGTGGGAAGGGCAGGGTGGTGGGAGGGTGAAGGTCAGGGTTAGGGGTTAAGGGTTAGGGTAGGGTAGAAGTTAAGGTTAATTAAGATTTTTTAGGATTATATTTAACAGAAAGTTGAAGGTAGGGTCAAGTGAGGTATTTTTCAAAACCTTGGGAACACCAGGTGAATTGTTGAAAACGCAAGGGTACCAGGTGAATATTGTGAAACCTCAGGGGTACCTGTGAAAAAACCATAAAAAAAAGAATGCAAGGATGAGAAATAGAGCAAGAGCAGAAGAGGATGATCCTTGAATGCTAATGGACAACGAATAATTGATTTCATCCAATGGAGGAGAACTTACGGGTGCTATACGATAATCAACTTTCAACCACACCTTCAAATAAAATAAGATACGATAAAACTGCATGGGCTTCTATTCCTTCATAATACGTAGGCAACTTACTCGTTGAAAATTCCAATAAATTTCCAAATTATATTGTAATTTTCAAATGTAGTCCAAGCCTCGTCTGCCAAAAAAAGGAAGTTTATTTTTCAACAATTTATTAATATAATTATATAAATTACATATAGATTTTTTATAATTCTTGTAAATTATATATTGTAAATTCTTATTTGTTGTAAGCATTTAAATTTTTATTGTAAATTCTTATCGTAAATAAATTAGGTCTCGTATATTTGTAAATCCTTATTTACTGCATATTCTTATTTTAGTATTGTGAATTCATAATATAAAAAAATTATTTAGTAGAACTTCTTATTTGTTGTTGCAATTCTTATTGTAATTAAATTATTTATTTATATATTCTAATATATCCTCAATAGTTGGTTTTCCCCATTCTTCATTATTTCATTGTGCTCAAAATTAAAAAATAGTACTTCTTTGTTAGCTCTATATGTCTCGCTTGTTCTTTAAACTATGCAAAAATATCATAAAATAAAAATAAGTATAATATACTCAATACTCAATGGCACGCATAAAATTATAAGCGATACTAATTTTGTAATTCAATGTGTATCCCCATTTCTTCTCTCGCCTCGATTCCTTCTCACCCCATCAATCCATTACCCTTGTCTCTCACTCGCATTCTGCAGCTGCTTCCCTCTTTCTTCCCCCGCTAAGGCGCCAACACTCTACTAATGGTTCTTTGGTTCTTCCCTTCACCACCGCTTCTTCCCCTATGACAGTCTCACTCATACCCCCGTCAAACCTTTGCCGGTGAATGTTCCCTTCAACGCCAATGGTCCCCTCTCCTTGATGTCGTTGTTGTTACACCATTGCTGGTGGTGTGTCGTGTTGTTGTTACTGGTGGTTTGTCGCATCCCCACTGTTGTCTTTAGCGTGAAATCTCGTGGGGCGGTGGTCAAGAATCATTAGTTTCAAATTTCCAATTATTTTCTTTTTCAATTAGTATAACTTTGATTTAATTGGAGATTTGTGGGTTTTGGTTCAATTGGAGATTTGTGAAATTTACTTGATTTGGGAAATGTTTGTGATTTGTTTGTTTTGGGATATTTTTTTTGTTGTGTTGCTTGATTTGGGGAATATTGGGCTTTGACTAATGAACCGATGAGCTGGCGAGAATCAAAAGCACCTATTCGCCAGTTTAACCGCATTTAACAATACCTAAACCAGTTTAGGGTTGCCACTCGCTAACCCTGAAGCGGACCTTTAACTAACCGATCCAGTTCAAGCTGAACCATCCTGACCTTTGAACCGACCTAACCAGGCTCGTGCCCATGACTACTCGTAAGGGGCGAAATAAGTTCAAATGAGTCCAACTTTGTAGAAATTAGCAGATAAAAGAAGAATAAGGTTTCCCAATTATGGAATTTGAGTAGAATTTGAAAAAATGGATGTAAACTAGAATACGAATGGAACTTAGGAAAAAGGAGGAAATACCACACATAAATATCCCCATTATGGAATCATTATAGAAAATGAAAACAAACATTGCTGTCAAATGGTAGTGAAACTTAGATAACATACTACACTCTCCACAATCCATAGAAATATTGAATGATCGATTTTTTCACCAAATATCCTTGACAAACAAAATTTATTCACCAAATACACCCACTTTTTTCAAAATTCACCATATAACCCTGACTTTTACGAAAATTCACCAGAACTCTTACTATTAACGGACGTTAGTGCTCCGTTAGCGTCTATTTACAATTTGTCATAGGTCAACCTAATTAGCTTTAAGTTAACCTAATTAGCCCTAAGTCAACCTAACTCTCTCCCTAATTAGCCTTACCACACACCCCAAACAACCCCAGCTCCACCAGCTAGCAGCCCCCTCCCCCGCAGCTCCCCCATCCCTCGCTCGCAGCCGCGCCTCCCCCTCCCCACCACCCCAGCCACAATCCCCCCTCCTCCCCCAACCCTTTCGAATCTACAGACGCAAAGCTGGGTGTTGATTTTTTGGGTGTTGATTCGAATCAATGAGGGTGTTCATTTTTGGGATCTAGGTGTGTTAGCAGACGTGAAGAGGAGGAGAAGGCGCAGGGAGGAGGTGCGCGAGGGGAGGCGTTTATTGTTGGTGGGTCGGTGAAAGTGAGGGAGGGGGAGGGGAGGCGCAAGGGAGGCGAAGGGAGTGGGGCTACCGGGAAAGGGAGGGGGTGGGGTTGGGGTTGGGTGGTGGGTCTATGGTTTGGGGGTAGGGTTAGGGGGTAGGGTTTGGGGTTTGGGGTTAGGTTAGGTTTATTTAAGGTTAATTAGTTAATTAATTAATGGAGTACTAACATCAGTTAGTCAAAAGAGCATTTAGGGTAATTTTTTCAAAGATTTGGCGTATTTGATGAATTTTTTTAAAGGTTAGGAGTATCTGGTGAATTTTGAAAAAAGTGACGGTATTTGGTGAATAAATTTTTTTGTTAGGAATATTTGGTGAAATAACCATTAAATGATACTAAAGATAGGAATAGTGAAACAAGTATAAATCCATAATGTTTGATTTTGCCTAATCTAAAAAAATCAATTTGGTTCAAATTGTATGCAAAGGTTTGGGAACAAAAAAGGATTCATTTCTCTTGTGCTAAGAGCACTCCCAATGGTGACATAACTCATCACCAAAATCAGAAAATTTGGGTTGAACAAAAAAAACATGCATCCCATTGGTGATAGAAAACCTATCACCAAATGACATGTTTTGTCATCCATCACCATGTGAACAAATCCATCAGCAAATGAAATGTGTGAATGGAAGACAAAATCAGCCTAGTCACACACACAGCCAGCCAGTGGCAAGCTGCCACGTGGCTGCTGCTGTGTTCTTTTTGGGAAATTTCGTGTGGAAATTTCCACGGAATTTCCCAGAAAATTCGTATTTTAAAAAAAAAAAAAATACCAAAATTCCTATTTTTTTCCCCTCTATAAAATGATACCCATATTGATATATTTCAGAACAAAAAAAAAAACACTTCTCCTCCTCACCTTTCTCTCTCTAAAAATATTTATACATCATTTTTCTCTATAATTTTTTACCTTCTCCTTCTCACCTAAAAAGAGGGAAAAAAAATCATATTTTCTAATAAATTTTTATTTTACTAATAACCCAATAATGATAATTAATTTTGGTAATTAATTATTATAATTTTAAGTAATCATAAGATGATTCATTTTTATTTTTAATATGTAAATTATATTATTTATTGAAGTAGGAAAGAGAAATAGGAGAGAGAAAGTTGAGGTGGGGTAGTGAAAAGTAGGAGAGATAAAGTGAAGTTTGATGGTTTTTTTGTTCATGAGTGGGGTGAAGGTGATACATTTGATCATGAAATGATCAAAACATGAGTAAGTAGGAAATTTTGGTGATCAAACCCATCACCATTGGGAGTGCTCTAAGGGAAGTGAAGAGCCTTTGTCCCATAAGGATGACCAAGTTTGGTATAAGTATATCCTAATCTAGCCATGACCTAAGAAAAGTGACAAAGTCCAATAGGCTATGACTCCTTACATCATTCCAAAAATAAGTGAGCTTACCTAAGCCTACCTACCAAAAAGATACCATGAAATTTAGTGCATATGATTGGCATCTTCCAACCATGGGATGACATGTATCAATTCCTAATTATGCGCCAACCACATGCCCCCATTCAGGTTTGTTTGAAATGGAGCATTCACTCATCTAGACTTGTAAAGACAAAGATTGATACAATCATACACAAGATAAACTACCCACAATCAATTGTAAATAGACAATTAAGGAAAAAAAAATATTGATGAATTTTCCACTTACTTTTAATGATAATTTCTATTGGACATATTACCCACGGAATAGATAAAGTTTTTCCCTATAAATTAAAAACATCTTTCTTCTATGAATAGTCACAATTAATCTAAAGAAGAGTGTCATTACTTTGCCCAAATATCTCTTCACTCTTCCCATCTACTTTCTCTATCTACTTCCTCTATCTACTTATCCAAAGATAAATATCGACTTAAACTTAGAAGGACCACTCGAACCATCTAAGAATGGCAATGGATCCTAAAACTCACTCCACATCCATTTTATAGGATATGGATATTTGAAATTTTGGAACCAATAGATCCGGGTCGAAACCGGATCCATTGTGTGGTGGTTTAGACGCAGATCTCATTTTTCAGATTCAAATTTGACTTGTAGATCCATTTTATATTATGACATATATCAATATAAGTATATTTAAATGATAATATATATTTATGATAATTAAAATAGTCTTGTTAATATTCTTTTGTTGTAATGTGAACTAAATGATTGATAACAGTTCTTTTTAGTATAATAATTATTTAGGTTTTCTATTTTTTCAAGAATAAAAGGAATTTATGTGGATCTAAATCCATGGATCCGCAGATGTAGATCTAGGTTTAATTTGGATCTAGCGAATCCAGATGAGATACAGATCCATGTATAAAAATACGAATCAGGATTTGGATCCACTAGGATCCGGCCTTGATCAGCCCCGTTGTCATCCCTACTCCTATCTCCCAGGTTTCGAAGCCGAAGGTCTATGGCATTGCTGGTATACTCTCTTATTTAATCTAATTCTAAGCAAGCCAACAAGTAACGCTTGCTAGTTCACAAGTCAGTTGCTACTTTCAACCCCCACAAGTACTATATGCATTCAAGGTTGTCAGCAATAAAACGGGACATTAGGATACTACGAAAATCATGAATATATTGCAAATCACATTCCAAAACCAGTTCTTAATCCTGATTAAGGGCAAATGAATAAACAGACTTAGCTTCCTATTCTCCTACATTGACAATGAATCTTTTCCCCACCTCAAGGACATAAAGGAGTTGACACGACAGAAGTTTTGTTTATCTAAAAAAAAAGCAAAATAGCAAATTGTTTGATAGCAAACAAGAGAGATGAAGAACAATTTGGTAATTGCACTTGTGTGTGCCTCACTCCCCTTTTTCTCTCTTGTTTGCTATGAAGTACTACATCCGTTCCTATTTAATCTACACGATTTGCTTTTCATGAGAACTAAGGATAAAAATGAAAAAGTAGGAGAGGGGGGAGAGGAATTATGAAAAGTGGGGAGTAACTAAGAAGTACATACAAAAAATAAATAAAAAATAAAAGAGGAAGAAAAATGGGGCAGGTGGGGGGTTTTAAAATGGGGCAGGTGGGAGGTTTTAACTTTTAAGTGGGTTAATTTATTTGGTGAGAGACAAATTGGGGGGAAAGAGTGAGGAATAATGATTGGACATTTTATCTTATAGGTAAAGTAACACTATAACTATTAAAAATGAACAGCCGTAAAGGAAAATGTGTAGATCAAAAATGAACAGAGGTAGTAGTTTGCTAGTTAGCCATACACGGCAAGAGAATTTGCTTCTCTTTCCTTTTGCGCTTAGCCTTGGTTGTATTTGGCGGATCACCGATCGAGAAAATGCAAATACAGAAACATCAAAGCAATTAACAGAGGATGTGCTACTAAATTTAGTTTCACCTAAAATGGCAACACCAATCTGAACTTTGTTATCCACGCCCAAATATCTCGCTGTCCCACTATAATTTAGTTCCAACAATACTGCAACAAAGAAAACCTTTAATGTTTTGCTGCAGATAGATTGTACTAGTACAGTGGGAATCTTTAAAAGAATACCTGTCGAATAGCATTGTTGATAAGCTGTATCAACAAGCGGTATTCTGTAAATACATTGCAATAAAGTCATGAGCCTCTTCATGTATTGATGCACTCACCAAACCTGCTAAGAACACTAAACCAAAGCCACATAAAAATGATCAGATGGATCTGGATTGAGTAAATTTTAAGGTTTTATACACATACACAGAGAAAATAGCACAAACCATAAAGTAACATAAGGTAATAGTAACATCTTTACATAATAAATAGAAGCATGAATTATGTGGATTGCTGAAAGTATAAATTACACAGCAAAGCAAAGAAGAAGCCAAGGCAACGCATGATCATGGCGCAACCAACACATTTCGTGCAGCATTAATTCCATCATGGTAGCAACTAGCAAGTTAAGCTTCTTTATCCATAAAGTATATATACTTTCCTTATTTCCTACATATGACATATCACTTTGATTTGTTAGCTAATAAAGGTTTCATAGAGAGGAGGACGGAAAAAAAAAAAAGAGAAAGGATACAAAATTCCGTCGCCATTCTGCCACAGACATATCACCCATGCCAAAGTCTACCTATTCAAAAATCCTAGCTAATAACTTTTCAGACAGATTGACTATAATCCTATACACTAACTGCATCAAGAATTGATTGGTTTTTACAAGACACTATAATAATATGTAAAGCAAACATCTTGCAGGGTTATACGCAAACCTGCATTTGACAACTTACTTCGAAGAGATATAACAACAACATTCTTCACTACCTCGAGCAACATCTTGAACTTAAGTCTTGTACCACAGTAGCAGTCGACACTTTCTAACCTAACTTTGTCAATCAACATCCTTCATGAATTCAAATAACCAACTGCAGCCATTTAAAATAGTAGTAATTGTTACTTATGTTGCATAACTAGATGAACTGTTCTATTGGTAAAATTTATACATGGATTCCAAAAATATTATGCTCAGTAAAGCTAAAGACAATGAAGGGTGAATGGCTAAAAATGTACACAACATATATTGGAAAAAACAGGCACAGATGATTCATATGGAAGTAACTAACAAAAATACACATTGCTTGAAACTCTTGTCAAGTTCAAAATCAGCAATATAATATGTTCATCAGAGAAATACCAAAATCGCAATGGAGGAGGAGTTTGAGCTTTATAAGAAACAGCAACAATGAAGATAGTAAAGCAAAAAATTAGCCAAAAAGGGCTGACCCTTTAGTTTAAACCATCTGCCAAGATAAAATGTGGGTTAGTGAAAGTTATAGTAGAGACTAGAGATATGTCAATCTACTTTGCATTCGACACCAACTTCAGCAGCTCGGTGAGGCTTGCTTTTTCGCCTGCTTCCATTTTGCCTAAACCCTACAGATCTTACACAATTGTCAGCAATACACTTGGATTCTGCGCCATTATCATCCTTGACAACATCTGAATTTTCATTCACTTGAGTTGACCTCTTCCTTTTTGCTCCATTCTCAGCAATAATTTGACATTTCGAGCTTTTATTTTCTATTGAACTCTTACCATTGTCATCACCATTTGCTATCTTCTCAATCTCTTCATCTACAACCTCATCCTTGAAAGGTTTTTGTGGCCTTCCCCTACTCTTAGATGCCCGAATTTTTTCCTCTTTCACATTCCCTACATCATGTTGAGCTGTAACAACAGTTTGCTTCTTGCTTTTTCCTCTACGTTTACCCATGATATAGAAACCCGGATAATTAAGGACTCAAAACAAGAGATCAAGCATCCTACAAACAGAAAACAACCACTCAATCTCAAGTACCCATACATAGTGACCTCGTGACGAAAAATTTCTAATTATATCGAACCTAAGCAAATAGTGCATATGGCAATGTCATTCTTTGTAACTATTGTGAAATAACTTCCCCAAACATCCCCTATTTTTTTTTTGGATTCCTAAAACACTTGTGAGTTTCTCCAAGATTACAAAAAAGCAGACTTTAACTCCCCTTAATTTCTGGCAGTCAAAACTTTATTTCAATCAATACAAAATTGCTGTAAACTGAAGTAAAATAATACTAAAGCAAGCTATAATCCGGAGATAGTTCAGCAGCAATTAAAGCAAGCAGTGATAAACATAAACACACTACAGAAGAAAAAGACACTTTCAAGTTTCAATCAACTCATTCTATCTTTGATCCCTCTTGACCAATCAGAATTTGGGTTGTCAAAAAACACAAACTTTTTTACAACTTTATAATCATGCTATCTCTTGGGCAAAATTCAAACTCACAACCGAAAGCAAGGAACTAAAATCATACTTATACCCCCCAAAAGTAAAGGGTCACCACTTTCATGCAATACTAATGCAAAAGTATAATTTCATTGAAGAACCTACATACTTCAATCAAATATTAATTAAGGAAGGAAACTTTAATCAGATAACTCAATATATATTTGAAAGCCAAATTAACTAATTTCCATCACAAATGAATAACAAAACAAACAAATCCAATTAAAACAAAGAAAACATGCAAGAATTCTTTATAAGATGCAAACTAAAGAAAAATAAAACACAGAGATAATAACAACAAAAGATAATCTAGAAGAATTTACATTTTTTTTTTTTTGCATTGATCCCAAGATAAATTAAAAGTTAGAAGCATTACAGTTTCATATCAAGAAGGTGACTTCAATAGATAACAGAAACCAATATCATCTCTTAAGATAAAATCTATCACACTCAAAATAAATGAGGATAATAAAAATGTTATCAAATACCCAACAAGCAAAAAAAAATATAGAGTTTAATTTTGGTACAAAGCAAGAAGAACAACAGAGTTTTGTTGAAACTATGATCCGGGGTAGGGACAAAAATGAAGACCCAGATAAAAGTATGATTAATAGAAGTTTGAAGTTTCAAAAGATTGAAAAAGAAAGAAGTGGATTTGGGTTTTTCCGTTGAAGTTTACTAGGGGCTGAATTCTGAAAGAACGCAAAGAGACAGGGGGAAAAAGAGGACTGAATAGCAAAGTAGTGACAGAATGAATGGAAAAAAAATTGATGGTGAATGTGAGAGAAAAATGTTGGAGGTATTAATAGATAATAATAATAATATTATTATTATTATTGAAAAGTTGTGGGCTGTTTAGAGTTTAGGAAACATGAAATGAAAGGGCAAGCAAGATTGTGAACAAGTACACCAGGTGTTACAAAGAAGTAAAAAATAAAAAAAAGTAAACAAGAGATCATCTAGTATTCTAGTGCAGTCAAAAGTCGACCCAATTGAGAAATTGATCTGAAATTGAGTGTGATCAAATCAACTTGGACTCAAAAAGATTGATAATCCAAATCCGACTTGATCTGATACGAAAATAAGTTTTACATTCGAGTTTACTTGAAAAATTGAGATCCGAATCCAAATTGCACTCACCTCGTGAAAATACTTGAAACATTAACTCGATGAGTTGAGACGCGTGCCGAATCGGCATCACCCTTGATAATGGAAAACTCTATTTATCCCAATATGATTATCGTTTAAATAGGTTTGAATTCAATTTGACCCGACATGCGACATCACTATGACCCATTTTATAACTGTATTGGTATTTCACTTGACCTACTTTCAAGTTATCCAAGTAGTTCTTCTATTCCGCTTTGAAACTATGAAAGTATATCCGTCGAGGGATGACCAAATGAAGATATATAATTATACAATAAATTTTCTAATAATTACGATAATTAAAATGAGTTTCCAACTAACAAATAAAAATAACTCATTTAATGAATAATTATACTCCTGGATAACTCGGCTCAACAACCAAATGAAAATATATAGTTATACAATAAATTAACTAATAATCTATATCTATACAAATATATTAAAAAGCGTGTCTGACAACGTCTGCACGCCATCTGACACCTCTACTGTACTAGAAATCTAGAATCGTCCAATACGTACATATATCATGTCAACTAAAAAAAACTAAATTGGCTTGCAACAAGATTTGAACCCATGACATCTTGCTATTACATAGAGCATAATTACTATTTCAAGCAACTTTTAATCATGCTTTGAATGTCCACATTATTATATTTGTACTTTTCAAATGTTAAGTTTTTTTAATTATATTTTAATGCGAATGAAAAAATGCATATCAAGTTCGGAAAAAATACCACCCGGGGTAACGCCCGGACCCAAATACTAGTAAATATATTAAAAGGCATGCTTGGCAATGTCTATGCGCCACGTGGCGCCCTCAATCTGCCACTAGAATTTTGCCACGTGTCTTAACCAACAATAAATCAGGTGATCATTATTTTGAAAAATATATATGCTAAAGCATGGGCACAAACCCCTGACCTCAAGTAAGGATTTACAAAAAATTACTATCTAACCTAACATCTTTTAATGATTCATGTTTCCACAAAATTATACATATGTGTTGTAATTAGTAATGTGGCAGTTAATGCCTACTTATAGCCATAAAGTTTATTTTTCTAATTTGATTTCTTTTTTGCAGTCATCCCCTTACTCCATCTCTCCTTTTGAAATTCACTATGATTATGATCAATAAAGTCCTCTACTTTGTAATTAATGGGGTAGCGTTACAAATTACTCTTGATGCTAATCAAATCTTATTGTTGTTGTTCGAGAATACGAATTAGAAGATGAAATTCAAAGGACCAAATGACCTATTAATAAGAATTAAGATACATTTACCACTGCACCAAGTGATATATGATAATCATTTTCAGATTAAATTATTAATAGATGAAAAATATAAGTACTCGAGGGATAGCTCGGGACTAAAAACTAGTTACAATAATTACGATGAGTTTCCAATTAACAAATACAGATAACTAATTTAATGAATAATTATACTCCTAAAGGATTCACACTTTCAAACGACCAATTAACTAAGTCAACCTAAACAAAAACCACGGTTAACAATTGTCAAGAATTTAAAATGACTCGACATGTAATAGAAGTCAAACTTAGAACAACGAAACAACACTTGTTGTGACTTGTAAGTTTATGACCTAATCGATCTGAACATGAATTGATTATATTACAAACTTAATACAAATCCCAAATAACCAAAATTAAACTTCATCAGCTCCTAAAATGATACGTTTTGTCATTGATTTGATCCACAACAAAGTTGACTTAGAATCCAATTATGACATGAATCAAACTTGTGTCAATCTGAACTTTGCCTAAACCTAACTAGATTGACATTAACATTTCCTAATTCTGAACTAAACTTCACCTAACTCAAACTCGAATTGACCGAACAGAATTTGAATTAAGAAAGCAAGTACATTGACCCAAGATGACCTAATTAGAGACAACTCAAACCAGCTCCCGCTCATACAGCTAAGTGATCTTACATTCTTTCACAACAAGAAAATAAGGCTAAACCGACAGCCTAAATCCTTAGTAAAAACATGGAGGCCATCGGTAAACAATCGTCGGTAAACGACCGTCGGTAAAGCCTTCGTTAGTAAATACAACATTACCATCGGGTTGGCTGTCGGTAAATTTTGCCGACGGATTTTTCCAATTTACCGACGCTTTGTGCCGTCGGTAATTTACCGACGCTTAAAGTCGTCAGTAATTGTTGATTTTTATTATATCCGTCGGTAATTTTACCAACGTTTTAAACCGTCGGTAATTGTCTCTTTTTTAATCCGTATGTTTTTTTTTCTACTTTTCTTTTCCATAATATTTGATAGAATGCAATTAAACTAAAATCAAGGCTTTGTACATCTACAATATAATAAAAATAAACATTTCATTTATCAATTTGTAAAACATTACATATGTGCTTCCAAAAAGAATACAATGACTTTGATAAATCTAATTAAAAAAATCTGATATACTAAGGGCCTGTTCTCCCCAGCTTATTTTCAGTTCAGTTCAGTTCAGTTCAGATCAGTTCAGACCAGTTCAGTTCAATTCAGTTCAGTTCAGTTCAGCTCTTGACAATACTTTTACTCTCACATATCACTATTCATTTCAGTTCAGTTCAGTTCAATTCAGTTTAGTTCAGTTCAGATCAGTTTAGTTCAATTCAGTTCAGTTCAATTCAGTTCAGTTCAGTTCAATTCAGTTCAGTTCAATTCAGTTCAGTTCAGCTGTTTTATGCCGAAGAGAACAGACCCTAAATCAAATACAACTAATACAATTAAAATATGATAAATCTAAAACAAAAAAATAAAAAATTTCTAAATAAAATAACTAAATTTCTAGATCTTCAATCTTGAGCTTCAATCTTGAGGAATCAAATTCTGCAACCAAAAACATAAAAAAAAAATACATATCAGAAAAAAAATGAACATAAACCATACAATAACTGAATCAAAATAAATTACAAACCAAATGCATACAAAAAATGATGATAATAATTAAATAAAATAAAATAAATTATGATAATATATTTGAAAAATATAATAGCATAATAAATCTGACAAATAAACCAAAGAAAATCAAAATAAAAACAAAATTAATCAAAGAAAATCAAATTAAAAACAAATCTGACAAAATTAACCAAAGAAAATCAAATTAAAAACAAAATTAACCCCACCCACCCACAAACCCACCCACCCAAACCACCCAAAAACCCTAAGCACCCACGAACCCACCCACCCACCCAAACCACCCACAAGCCCACCTCCCAAACCACCCAAAAACTCAAACCACCCACGAACCCACCCACCTAAAAACCCTGAACAACCCTACCCACAACTCGCAACCCCACCCCAACCCCAACCCCGCACAACCACGCAACCCCAACCCAGCCCAACTCGCAACCCGCACTTCCCAACCCACAACCAGCACCCCTGCCACCAACATCAGCATTTTTTAACCCCAAATTTCCCAGAAATTCAACCTCACATTTCACGAAATTTGGGGTTAAATTTCAAACAAAAACCCTTCCAATTCCGAATAAAAAAACGCCTTAAAAACCCAAAACAACACTTAGATCTAACAATAACCCAGATCAAACCCTCACATTTCACGAAATTTGGGGTTAAATTTCAAACAAAAACCCTCCCAATTCCGAATAAAAAAACGCCTTAAAAACCCAAAACAACACTTAGATCTAACAATAACCCAGATCAAACCCGCAGATTCCGAAATAAAAACCGAAAAACCCTTAAACGAAAAAAAAAACCCTAAACAAAAAGAGAAAAATAAAAGTATTACTAACCTCTAAATCTCGCAATTTGCTGAAAGTCTTGAGAGAGATGAGAGTGATAAGCGGTGGAATTCGCAAGGAAGACAAGAAAGGTGAGAGAGACGAGAAGCTCAAACCGTGAGGATAGAGAGGAGAAACCGTGTGAGGAGAGAGAGAGGATAAGAAAGCGTGATTTTAAGAGAGAGATAGGAGAAACCGTGAGAGGAGAGAGAAAGAGGATAAGAAAGCGTGATTTTAAGAGAGAGAGGGAGAGAGATATGAAAGGATAAGAGGATAAAAGACGGGATAAGGTTAAGGGGTGCATTTTAATTTTTTTAAAAAATAGTACAAAATTACTGACGGAAACCCCGACGGTAAATTCAATTTTTTTTTACAAAGGAAATAAAGAGATTAATATTGTTGGTTGATCCATCGATAATATTCTAAACCGTAGGTCATTACCGAAGGTTTTTCAAGATCCGTCGGTAAAATCTTTTTTCCGCCTGTAATTTTGTCCGTCGGTAAAATCCGTTGGTAATTGTGATTTAACCGACGGATATTTTGGCCATCGGTAAAATCCGCCGGCATTCTTGTTGTGTTTTCTACTAGCCTTATAGCCCTTTTGGTCATTGGTAATAACTGATGTTAATGCTAATGAACTTATATATAATTTTCTAACAAAGGTCTCGTGTCAATGCCAATGGTAATTAAACACCATTCCTAAACATGTAATCTTGTTTACCAATTTCTATTTCTAATCAACTCAACTTCTAATCACTGCCCTATAATTACTTAAAATCGCCCAAAAAAAATTAAAATTACATTTATAACCTTTTCTTGTTTTTTTCTTAAACCACCACCACTCACCTCTGCCAGACTGCCACCAGCATCCCACCACCAGCAGCCCCCTCTCTCACCTCCTTCCTGCCATTCCTTTACTAAGCATATCTCTCACCTCCTTCCTGCCATTCCTTTACTAAGCATAATCTTGATATATATATAAAAAAAACTAGGTGATGAATGATATTGAAGTCAGAATGTGTGTACCTTTCGATGCACGGTCAAAACTAACGAGATAAAGATGATGACTTTGGTTGCAAAATGAACGAACAGAGTACTTGAATGCTAATAAGTATGAGAGTTTCTCTCACCACCTCGCCAACCATGGCCAAATCCCTCGAAGCACACATCTTTCGAATACCATGGCCATAAATTTCGATTTTTTTTGGATCTTAGGGCGAACGTTTCGCCTGGATGTTCGCCCCATGGCTCGAACGTCGGGCCTGGACGTTCGGGCCATGTGGCGAACATTTCGCCTGGACGTTCGCCCCATGGCCCGAACGTCCAGGCCCGACGTTCGAGCCATGGGGCGAATGTCCAGGCAAAATGTTCGCCCCAAAATCCAAAATTTAGTTAGTAAGTGGGTGGTGATGGAGGTGGCGGGTGGCAAGAGGACGTAGGTGATGGCGGATGGTGGGAGGTGGTGGTGGTGGTGGGGTGGTGGGGGTGGTTAGGTGGTGAAAAAAGAAGAAGGGTAAACAGTCCAATAAAATAGTTACTGGCGATTTTAAGTAATTTCGAGGCGATGTTTAACAATCCTCCTAATCAATACCACCTCTAGAATTGGCAATGTACCATTTCTTACAACGAAAACTAATTAGATCATTAATTATGTGTAGTTTTGACCGATACTTTATCTTCTAACTAACATGTTATCAAGTTATTATTATTCCTATTAAAATACTCTATCTCTTAACTAACATTTAATCAAGTCATTAATTATTCTTTACATGTGTTCATGTGAAGATTACAATCGAATTACTAGTGGAAAAACCTTATATGTAACTTAGTATCAGATGCAGTTTTTATAAAACCACACCCGAAAATCACCCCAAAAATTGGTGGGAAACTTGGCAAAGAAAATAGGATGCGGTCCAAAAAGCCCGCATCAAATTTAATATCAGATGCGGTTTTTTTTGAACCTGGTGCAGTTCTGGGGACCGCATCCGAAAATCATGTGCTAAATGACTTCTTCGCTCAAAAAACCAACTCGCGTCTAAACACAAATTCCTTCCCTCAAAAAAACTCACTACACGAACAGATTGCGCAACTACCACTCCGACTGCCCCAGCTCCACACCACTACCCACGCCGGCGACTTGCCACCACCTCCAACGCCGGCGAGTTCCCCAGCTCTACACCTTAATATTGCGCACCACCACTAACGTCAGCGACTTGCGCACCTGAAGATTCGCCACCACCAGCTGGGCTTTCATCACTTCTGCCCTAATTTCGCGCCACCACTACTGCTCCCTAGCTTTATTCCTCGTCCTCCCCTCCCTAAACAACTACATTACCACCTTTTCCTAGCTAGGTAATTAAAATTTCATAACTTTTATTGTAATCTCATAAATTTGTAATTCATTGTAATTTTATGAATAATTGTTAGTGAAATTAGATTGTATAATAGTTTAAGGGTTTAAGTTTTATTCATTTGAGTTAATTTAATTTTAATTGGAGTAGTTAGTTTGATTAAGAGGTTAAAAAACTAGATCTTTGTGGTAGGATGAGTATGATTGTTATTTTTGTAGTTTAGTTTAGTTTAGTTTAATTTAGTTTGGTAATTTATACTAAGTTGAACTTTAAACTTGTTGTTGATTATTGAAGCTAGCTAAAGACGGAGTGTTGATTTCCATTTCCCTATTTCCAACCTTGATATTGGTATGTTATTGCTTATACTTAACTTTCTTTAATTTCATATTAGTAAATTGGTTTATATGTGTAAATTGGTTTATATGTGCAAATATGTATATATGTATCGTTGAAATAAGATTAGATGTGAAATGCTTTGTTGTTCAAAAACCTATGTATATATGCATCATCATATCATATGCCTAGATACCCGTTCGAGACTTACTCATTAGGAGTAAGTCTTGAATAGTCCCCGGTTTGGGACTGTTCTTAGATGTTTAATCTCACATAGTTGGTGAATGTATGTCTTTATTTATTTCGATTCTATAGAGGAAAATCTTGGCTCGTCGTTTCCCTACTTTTGTTCTCTGGGTACATATGTAGATATAAGTAACTATATATCTACATCGTGTACTTGGAGAACTGTAGGGAAATGCTGTCGGATTTTACGTAGAATCGAAAAGAAGACATACATTCACTAGTGAGATTAGACATCTAAGGATGGGTTAGGTTGGAGTGATAAGGACCCTTGGAACGCATGCCTAATTTCATTGAATGTATATCGTTCATATATAAACTCTAATCATGTAATGAAGTTTGTTATTGACATGAGGTACTTGTTGCTTGTGTGTAATTAGAGGTCTGATGGAAATGAATTGTGCATGGATGTATGGTAGTCGTGACACGAGTGAATTCGTGGATAGGGTCTTTGAATTTTGTGATGCTGCATTAAGTCATCAGGCTGCAACGGGAACTGAGGGGTTTTATTGTCCTTGTGTTGATTATGGCAATGTGGGCATGATTAGTAACATTGGGTCGCTGAGGGAGCATATCTTTCGTCGTGGGTTAGTTTAGGCAAGACTACCATGTATAGGTTTTGCACGGTGAGGAGGGTATATATGATGGTGGGAATGTTGTTGTTAACGATGTGCATGAAAGAAGTGAGTTTGATGTCATTGAGAATGACAAGAACCTCGAGGACGAATATGAGAATAGTGAGGATGATGATGGGGACCATATCGAGGAGATGATGGAGGGGGTGGATGATCATGCTAGGAAACGGCCTCGTATTTTGAGTGCATGGCCGAGGCGTCTCGGAAACTGTTGTATCCTGGTTGTACGAGGTACACCAAGCTGACGGCCGTGATAACACTCTTTAACATCAAGACGAAAGCCAGTATAAGTGACTCAACTTTCACTTCCTTGTTGCAAGCATTTGGTGATATGTTGTCGGACGATCATGAACTACCCAAGTCGAACTACTATGCGAAGAAACTGATGTGTCCCTTCGGTTTGGAGTACCAGAGGATACATGCTTGTCCAAACGATTGGTGTGCTATATCAAAATGAATATGCGAATATGGATTAGTGTCCTCGATGTGGGAAGTCGCGTTAAAGGCGCGTAGGGGTTGGTGATAAGAAAGGACCTCCTGCAAAGGTGATGTGATATCTTCCGATTATACCACGATTCAAGCGCATGTTTTCAATCAAGAAAGATGTTAAGAACTTGAGGTGGCATGCAGAACGAAGGAACAAGACACTTAGTCTCATTATTGACTTCTTATGTATGTTTCATTATGATTGTTTTTATAAGGTGTTCATCAAGGGCAAGCCAAGGGAGGATTCTTTCACCACCACCGAGATAAACAAGGTTCGGGATTTGATAGCACGCTACCTTACCGACATTTGCATGTGAGGATGATGTCGCGGCTTCTTTGTTAGGATTATGTTACTAGCTACACTCACTTCATATGTTTATTTTTGATTTTAGTACTTATTTATAACTTCATTTGCAGTACATTATCAATATTATATATAATAATACCATTTTGAGTACTTTATACGACGCATGCGTGACATGTTTTCTAATTAAGGAAGGTTTAGTGTATGTGTGTGTGTGTGTGTGTGTGTGTGTGTGGTGTGGTGTGTGTGTGTTGTGTGTGTGTTGTGTGTGTGTGTGTGTTTGGTGTGTATATATATGTATATATATATAATATATTATATATATATATATATATTATATATATATATATATATATATATATATATATATATATTAAAAACCTGATGCGGTTCTGGAGAAAACCACATCAGATTGTTCCCACCAGAGGTCCAAAACCTTGGCGCCATGACCAAAATCTGATGCGGTTTTCCCCATAAACCGCATTAGATTATGGTTTTCTGATGCGGTTTTGGACCGCATCAGAATGTGTTACACACCTGCTGCGAGCCCGGCCACCTGATGCGGACGAAAACCGCATCTGAAAGGCCAGTTTTGAACGCATCAGCTGGGATTTTTTCCACTAGTGAATTGTTTAGTGAATTGGCGATATTTTGATTTTAATAGTTATGATTTATAATTAGTTCATCAATTAAGTTAATAAGTCAATATAATATTAAAAAATAAAGATTGTAATTGATCAATCATTATATTAAAGCAAATCATTTTTAAATATTATTCGCTCTAATTTTTATTAGTTTTACCCACTTTTCTTTTTGTATAGTCATTTATTATTTTCCTCGCTTCTTTTTTTAAAGTTTTTTGAATGGTCGTACTAATATTATATTATTGCCACTATTCTTTTCGCTCTAATTTTCTTGACTCATAACATTGCCTTCAATACAATATGCAATACATTATTATTTTCTCTTCTATTCTATGATCCACATATATATTTCCCCTAAATAGGGATGGGAATGGGTTCATGATCCTAACTAAATCCTACTGGACACGATCTTATGGGTGTAGGTCCGAGTCCAAGTGAACTTTTTATGGTATGTGTTTAAATATTCTAGACCCAGACTCTACTCATACCCTGCACTTGAACCCTAAAATTATTTAATATTCTTTTTGAGTTTAGTGTTTTAGATAAAAACTTTAGTATTTATCCAAAAATTCCAACTTTTGTCATTTGGATCCTAAATCCTGGACTCAGACCCTATACCTTATACCCTACAGATCATAGGCACTATCGAACATTAAGAAAATAATGATATTAAAAATTTGACAAAAATAAAAAAAATGTTATACCCTAAACCTTGCAGACCCTAAGGGCCTGAGTCCGTGTCCAGCTTTTTTAGACCCTTAGGATCCGGGTTTAGATCCAACAAAAAATTTAAGGTTCGAGTTTAGGGTCTGATTAGACCCTACCAAACCCTACCCACGCTCTCCCTACTCTTAAATGTTGTGCCCAAGAAAGTGGGTAAGTTAATAAAGAATAGAAGGAAGTAATCAATATGGTAAGAACGAGGAAGAGATAAAATATGACGAGTACAATAAACAACATATTGCATGAGAGAAAAATATGATGACCAATAATAATGTAGTAATTATTGATATTGTTGGTCATGACTCATGAGATATGCATAGATTGGCCATTAATTTTTTTAAGAGGTACATAAGGTACTAATGGGTCCCTATCTCAAGGAAATATCCACTATGAACCTAAAACAAGTAGAATCCCTATCTCAGGGAGAGACCACTAGATAACTAAAGTACAAGAAAAAAAAAGTAAAACTAAAACTAAAAAGTAGGTCTAGCTTCTCAAGGAAGCTTTACAAGTAAACTTCTCAAAGAAGCAGCAACCACGCAGCGGTGGAGGAGGCGAACCACTCACTTCATCTTCAAATCTCCAGATTCGGAACACCAAGCAGTTGTCTAGGTCATTTTGGCGGCAGTGACTATGAGGGACAAATCATAAAACCGCCAAACACATCATCGACAAGAATAGGGATAAGGCGTTTGTGGCGTCGGATCCAGCTTTAAAAAGTTCAGATCCAAACCCGCTAAGAAGGATGAGACGCTTCAGATGATCGCCTTGTTATTGGCAGCAGAGATGACTGACAAGGAGTCAGACACATAGATCATAGATGCATGATAAGCCACTAGAGGCTGCGGTCGGAGTCGATGGCGACGACATCGAATTGGGCAGAAGGTCGCTTCTTTGCAGTGGACGAAATCTCCAGTTGAGGAGGAGGCAGAGTAGGGGCGGTGGATAAGGCTGAGAGAGAGACATTGAAAAGAGGCGGTGGATGAGGTTGGAGAGAGAGTATGTGAAAGGAGGCGGTGGATGGGTTGGAAAATTCTAGAGAGAAGGCAAATTCCCTCTCTCTAGAATCCAATCTATTGACGTAAAATAAATATTTGGCACTTTAGAAAAGCATTTTGAATTTGATTTTAATGAAAGATGAAAATAGTTGTGTATCTAATTTGTATAGATTGGTCGTTAATATGTTAGAGAAGAGAAGTATTATTGTATTTAATGACAAAAGTTTTGTTTTGATCTTATTTCAATCGAATTTCTCAATTGCACTAAATGTATGCTCACTTTCCCTCATTTGATTAGATCTAAACTCCTTGGTTGCTGTAATTTGCTCTCGTTTGTCTTGTTGGACGTTGGTTTGTATTTATGTAATTAGTTTCAGACACACACGATACGTGAAAAAACATATTAAATTCTTTATGTATAACAAAGATAGAGATAAGGTGATTATTTTTTTTGTGTTTAATTAGAGTAGATAGTTAGCTAAAAAATATTGAGGATGAATTGGTCAATGTTCTACAATACTTTTGCTATACAATGGGTCAATGTCAAAAAAATGGGTCGATGAGTTAATGAGTTAATAATCCCCAAGTTCTTCAATACTTTTGCTATAGTTTTATTTTATCATTCCTAAACCCAACTCATTGACCCATTGACAGTTTGTCACCAAAAGTGCTATGCGATAATGCGACTATGATAATGCTGACGTGCCCGGTGCCTGCCTTGGCATTATGTCCTCCCCTTACAAACCTTCGTTACTATAACTGAACCGGTGATGAAATTAAATTGATGAAAAAAAAATCCTCCAAAGCAAAATATATTTTCGTTTCAAGAATAATCAAGATGGATTTACAGTTTACACATTGAGTTTTCATGTCTAATTTTTACCCAAAAAATAAAGATTACAGTATACAAATCTCCACACTTGGCAACTTAAAAGTTGCAAGAAGGCATAAGAAAGGAACATGAAATACTGTTTGGTGCATTCCTATTGCTGATTTGATAATTATTACCTTCATTTTTTAAGCCTAAGCTATACATCGACAATGAACATGTATACCATTCACTGCTCCCCTAAAACATCCAATCTGGGCTGAACTTCGTCTGGTAATACTCCAAGGGACTACGATCATTCAGTCATGTGGAAAATTGCAGTTGTTTTTTTCACTATTAACACCTCACTTTGTGCAAAAACTGTAACGACAGCCAACATTGCTTAAGCACGTAGGACGCAGACCTTGAAATGTTGCACATCGTTGAACAGACTATATATGGATATGAAATTTGAGTGCAGCGTGTTTCTGTATCATTTCCCGTTGATTACTTAAGAGAGTTTGACGTTCATCATGCTCCAGGATATAATAACAATTGATAAGACACCTTCAAACATATAGAACAGTAACCTTTAGTTAAGAATAAGAAAGTATAACAAAAAATAACATAGAGCAAAGATTGATAAGTGAACTTGGAGCCAATATTCGATATAAACATCATGTTTATCTTCTACGAGAATATCTAACAAAACCATCACAATCTTGAATAAGCTAAAATAGAGAGGGGAAAAAAAACGTAAAGATGTAGCACAAATTGATAAGTTGAGCTAAGAATATAAACAAAACAAACTCAGGTATAAAAGATGTAACAATTTAGATGACATTGCCAGCGGAATCTCAACATTAAGTACACCCAAACTAAACCTAATTTGTGTCTAAATGGTGATTTTAAGACTTACCCTGGGGTTCCGTGAGATGCTTATAATTGCTACTTTCCTTCCCTGAGATCCACCAGCAATGACATCAAATCCATTAGTAACGTCATACATGGTTTGTTCTAGTTCTGTGTATATAATCTTTTATTTAGTCTATATTTGAATGACTCAAACTTGCAATAGCAGCAAAGAAATTATGCATCAATGCACGAAGCCCGAGATGAAAACATAAAGGAAAATGTAGACCTGATCAGCTCCCCTCAGTTTGGACCTTTAAATTGATAGGATAACAAGAGACACAGAAGAAATGTTCACATACAAGTTCTCTTCAACACAGCCAACCTAGATAGGCAGCCAAATTAAGGAACATATGTCATAATATGTGAGATGAGAAAAGCATAAAAAATTCAACAACAGATCAATTATTAGTAGGAGAGGGCGTTTTAAGGAGCATATCCGAGGGCAACTAGGAGTATTCTCTATCCTTCCCCCAACAAGAGAGAAAGAAACACCTAATATTATTCTGTCCTTTCCCACAAATGAGAGAAATAAAGAGCTGGGCAATGGACATAATAACTATGGGATCCAGATTCATGTATAGCAGCCTTGGAACATCTATCTTCTGCACTTCCTTGGATAAGGAAATTACTGAGATACAGACAGCAGACTGCAAATCAAATATAAGAGTAATCAAAGTGTTGAGTTGTGCTTACAGAGTAGTAGTTGAGTTCCCATACCATCGTAAACCAACCCAGAGACAGCATTGCTTGATGGTATAGCTCATGCCTGAAAACAGAAGTTCCATTCTTCACATACAGTTGTAACAGAGAAACTTGTGCAGCAAATAATGTTCGGAATACCAGAAAACAAAAGTTTGACTTGCTACAAGTTTAAGTAATTACAGGTACTCAGCTCTAAATAATTTTCTAGCAAAAAGCCCCAAGTACAGAACAAAATGTAGGCCTATATACACAATAATCTACTTTGGAATTGGTATTATGAAATCAGAGTAAAGATTCAACTGCAGATACAAGGGATCACGTGCATTCTCGACCATGTTATTCAGCCAGAGTTATTCACCATGTTCTTGAGCCCGTCTGAGATGACGGTATACAAGTACTTTACACTAGGCTTGCAATAGGACACTTTATGTCATTATGGAACATGGACCCAAATAAAAGGCATATACTACAAGAGCCCATTGAACTGAGCAGAGACTAGATATGTAGAGTGAGTAGATCAATTATTCATGTAGCAACAGAAAGCCAAACTTTCTATCTCATCACCTTCTCTGCAGATTAGATTTAAAAGACTCGGGACCTAGTCTAGAACCGGATCTACACGTGTGGGTCAAATGGATGAGGAAACTAAACATAAATGGGAGGGCAAGATGAGTGACAGATCTATTTACCCCTGTTTGGGTATGGAATGGAAGCAATGAAGGGAGGGTCAGGAAATTGGAGAGATCATTGTCGTATGATATTGCAAGCCCATTCCTCTTCCTTCCCATCGCTTCCTCTTCCCTCTACGATTGCAAACCGAACCACATTCTTAAGGAAAGGAGTCGTCATCAAAAGATTTATCTCGGGTGCTTTGGGCATGTGAGACATTGACTAGATGAAGCACCAATTAGAGTATTGGAAGGTTGGAACACCAGGGATTTGATTGAAACCGAGAAAGACTTAAGATCAGTTGGATGGAGAATAAAAAACAATATGAAGAAACTAGATTTGTGGCAGTTTATAGAGCTCGATTGAAGATAATGTATACAGAGGATACATGACAACGATCACCGCATATAAACCTTCACTCAAGCAGCCAACCCAACGTTATGGGATTAAGGCTTTGGCATATGCAAGTAGACCCTCAATCCGTGTTTGAGTAACATAGATATCAACCAAATGAAATTATTTTCATGGGCTTAAACAGCTTATGTCTCCTAAAGGAGATGATTGTTGTCTACGGCTTTTTTTCCCTAATAAAAACAGTTCCATATCTATATATTCACTCTGACGAAAATGTAATGCAGAAATCATGGATTCCATGTGCCCACCCCTTGCAAAAAAAGATATCCCTATATCCTCAACTTGAGCCATGGCAACGCAGACCCCCTGGATATATAGCTTTATGCAACACCCATATCTGTACCAATGAAGCATCCCCCAACAATGATACTTCGCCTTAGTGCATAAAATAGGTCGAAAGACCGCACAACTCTCTTATTGAGTTGTAAAGTAACCAAAAAGTTGCACATGATACAACAAAAGAATGTGCATATCTAACAACACAGAGAAATGTGACCTTTCTAGAAGAGAACTAGAACTAATTTCAAGGAAACCAGGGGAATCTCTAGAATCCCTGGTCTCCTACATTTGACAAACAAAGAATCAAGAAATTTCTATCTAAAACAATAAGGTATCTAACTATATTCTAAAAGTAAGCAAGACTAGGGAAAAAATTTCAAGGTATTGCTCAAAGATTCAGATGCAGCTTATGTTCACGAATCAAGTAATTACCTGCCATGTACTGCCCTCTTGGACTTTTGTCATTATGCTGAGCAGAGGACAGAAGGTTTGAGACTTCAGTTACAGTTTTTCAGCATGCACAAGCAGGTCAAGCCTGTAATGGAGAACCCCAAAAATGGTGGGCGATCTTATATTGAAGATGTCTTCTTCAACCCCTCCCACACATCGCGGCCTCCCGGATGTTTATCCACATACTTCTTCACAAAATGTGGTTCTGGGCATCCAACTATGGTGCTTAAGGTAAATCCAGGCCGCACAGCACTATGATTCACAAGCCACTTGTACATTGAACATCTGAGCTTCACCCTTTCTATTGTATAGGCAAGGTACCCTGGGAATGGCTTCAAACTTGACACTGGATAGCCTAGATCACTAACAAGATATTCGATCTTTGCCTCAATAACTTCCTTTGATTGATTGAGAATGCGCGGGGCAATTGTGACCATCTGCATAACATCCTCTTCACTGAGTCCTGCTTTGACAAGACAGTCAAATCTTTCATGAAGTTCGTCTCCTTTGCCACGGAATAACTTCAAAGCCCTTTCCATTTCTTTTGAATTTTCTTTGAAGCCAATGCTTGACAAAAACTTAGTCTTCCACATGCGCGAATGCATTTCCCTAGTCACAGACAACCGTTTGATTTTTGCTCGCAATACCCAATTCTTTAGTGCCAACGGATTTTCTATAATGATTTCACACAAGCGTTTCTTCCCTGTGCTCAAATTAGCAAGTATACTGTTTGCTTTCTTCAATGAACATGAACCCAGCACCAAGAGATGTGTACGGATGATACTTGTGATACTCGTAGCATCCATCTCGATTTCACGAAGTAACTCAAAAGCACGTCGAAGATTCCAAACAAATAGCCCAACTTTGACTTGAGGAAGGTGCAAAAACATTGAACATATGTCATTCTTCGTGCATCCAAATTTTATCAAAAATCCAATTAGTGAATAGGTTGATTGACCTGAACGATCAAATAGAAGCTCTGGATGTCGCCTCACCAAATATCCCAACTCCTTCTCGTTACAACCCAAGTCACTTAACACATGTAACAACTCAAACATTTGCCTCCAATTGTATAAATCATTTTCAAATAAATGTTGCTCAACCCAATCATATTCACAACCAAGACACTGCAACTGTCTTAACAACTTAAAAAACTCTTTACTCACACCATCTATCAAAAGAGAAGGATTAAAGCTAACTGCATTAGCTATAACAGGTTTACTTAGCCCCACCTTCTCAATATCTCGTAGCTTCGATAGCAAAACCCCATTACCATATTGGAACACCTCTCTTGCCCCCTTATATATCCTTCCTATATTATTCCGAGCAATGCCATACTCACACAAAACACAGTAGTTATAAAGCAACCCGTCCTCATCACTTAAATACATTAAATCACGCCGAAGGAGAGGAACAAACTCAGAAGGGTCCAATCCTATACTTTCAAAAAACGGTTCGAATTCATTGATGGGATGGTAACGCAAGAAGCGCGCCGCTGAGCACCGCACATCAGGCTCGTAATTCACATTTTCTATGAGCTTCCTTATGAAATGAGGAGAGTTTTTGCTCATATGCTCAGCTTCCACAAAGGGTAAGCTTCTAGTAGAATGCAAGTAATCTAACAAAGCACTCTGAGCATCTTTCCTAGTAGTGGGTGAAATTCTAAGCGTTGTTTCACCATTATTATATTCATTTACATCAAATTTAAGGGCCATCATACTGTAAAACTTACAATAATACACTACATTACAATGCCGTATCCAATACTGAACCCCCAAATTCTGGATTTTTTTTATTTGAGCGAGCATACTAGTAAATAAAATTGAGAAATTATTCAAATATAATGCTAAACTACAAGCTTTAAATCTTAAAACTTACAATGTATAGTACATTAGTCGTCAACAAACCTTGAAGTTCTTGGAATGGTCGGGAAAATCCTTAAATTTCTTTTCTCTACAAGTAACTTGAATTGATGCTGAAAATCAAACTTTTTAGATAGAAAACAGGAGTGTAGTTTGGAGAGAGAGATGGAATTTGCCTTTGTATTGCAGCAAATTCTACGGACTGAAATTTGGAGAGTTAGGGTACAAACTTTTTTTTTTTCTTTTTCTTTCTTCTTCTCTCTTTTCTCTATGCATTCCCTCATAGGACAACTTTTATTTTTAGTATGGGAAATTTCTTTAATAGAAAGCAAACAATATAATCCCTCCGTTTTTTTAGATGTAACATTGGACTTTTTACATTTGCCGAGGCACAACTTTGACCGATAATATCTCCAATTGTATAAAAGTAAAAATTATAAAAAATATATATTTGGAAAGTGTATACCATGACGAATCAAACAAGATCTCACATGACTATATTTTTTCTTAGGTATAAATAACAATTAGTGGTCAAAGTGTAATGGATGAATAGTGCCCAAAGTCAATATGTTACATCTAAAAAAAACTGAGGGAGTATATAATAAATACTCCCTCCGTTTTAAAATATAGTTTTCATTTTTTTTTACAGTAATTTATGCATGTAGAAACTAAGAGGGATTGTAAAGATTTTTTCTTTATTTAAATAAATGTTGTATAGGAAAGGATGATTTTAGGAGAGAGAAGGGAGAATAATTGGTGAAAGAGCATTAATTGTAACATTTTGGTTGAATAAACAAAGAAAAAAAAATAAAATTCAAGAAGCAAATAAATGATGGTACACGGTTTTTCTAGACAAATTACGGAAAAATGTGGAACTAAATATGAAAATGGGAACTAGATTTTGGGACGCCCAAAATGAAAATGAGAACTATATTTTGGGACGGAGGAAGTATTACGCAAAAACGAGATATAATTATATAAGATCAACTTAAGCCAGAAATAAAGAGATGAGAGAGAAATAAAGTAGAGAGAGAAAGAGAAAAGAAAGGAGAAAAAAGCCCCAATTTCAAGTTCCAAAACCCTAGCCATAAAAGAAATCCCCAATTTAATTTCGAGAAATCTTCTATCATCAAGCATGATAAATTGCTCTTAGTTATTGTTTCTAACCTCCTGTTATCAATTCTAATTGCAAAGTTCAAACTTCTCTACTCAAAAAAAGTCATTATTCAGTCCAAAAAAATTCCTCAAGATGAGGTTGTTTCTTCTCGAAAATTTAAGTTTATGAGAATTATTCCCATCTTCTCTTGTTATGCAATTAAAAGCTTCCTCGTCATTCTTGGGATTCAGAGTTCAATCATTTGATTGGATTAAAGGATTCATCTTCCTTCCATTCAAATTCAAAGTTCGATTCATGGCTAGGGTTTTTCGGGACAATCGGTATTGGGTTCCTCTTTCAATGCTTGGTGTAGGTCTTTGTGTGGTGTTTTTGGTGCTGGTTTTCTCGCTTCCAGCTGAAGGGTTGATGTCCAAAGTCTCGACCAAGCCTCCTGGCGGTCGGGTTTTGTCTGCCACTGTGTAGCTGTTGCTATGGTAGTGTGTGTTAGAGACTTCGTTGAAGTCATCCAGCCTTCACCAACAAGGTGTAGATGCTGTGAATTCCAGCATCCTCAGTTGTCTGCACTTAATGGTGAATTCAAAAGGTTTCCAATTTCAAGCAAAAAATCCTATTCTGTTCAATCCCATCAGGTAGGTTCATGTAAGGTGAACCGCAAGGTATGGTTTTTTTTACCTCCTTTAGGAAAAATTTCATTAGGAAATTCTTTTTTAGTATTTGGTGAGATGTTTATCGTTTTTCCAGTTAGTATGATGCTTTATCTTCTTTGTTTGCTTTTGAGAATTTCAAGTTATTATGATTTCATGAACTTGCTAGCTAGGAAGGAATTTCAATTCCTTCAAAAGATCACAATAATTGTCTTCTTTTGGATTCTTATATTGTTTGTATGCCCATTTTTCGGATGTTGTCTAAAGTCATGTCCCGTAGCTATGGTTGGTTTAGCTCTTAACTATTCTCATCTTGTTCTGGTCACCTTCGATTTTGGAGTAACCGCTCTCTTTTTGTCTAATTTAGTAAAATTCAAGCTAGTTAGTAGAAATTATTAGATTGGAGTTTGTTGGTTGTTTCTCAGAATTTTTTGCTCTTATAAAAACTCCGATTTAGGCTACAGAAGCTATTTGATTGGAATTTTTCACTCCATTCTAGGCCACATAAGTTATTGGAATAGAGAAAAATGTTTTTGTCAACGTGTGCTAATAGAAGGCCTTAGCTTTTTTCTGCCTCGGAGCTCTGTTAAAGAAAAATGCAATATCGCTTTGCAAGCTATTATTTATTTTTTGATGAATATATTCAGTTTTTCAGCTATTCATTATGTGATGCTATCATTTAAGATCCTGTGGATGTTTTTCAATGTCAAAGATCTTGCTAATTAGAATTTTTTAGCATATAATGTATGTGGAGCAAATAATTGTTATTAGGTCTGGCAAGGGGCAGGACTTAGTTAACTCTAGCCTTCTAAATGTCTATATTTTATGATTATTAGTAGATGGAATATAAGAGGTTCGAGGAGGTCTTTAGTTATGGAAGAAGTGAAAGTTTTTTTGTAAATTCAATGAAGTTAAAATTATGATGCTATGTGAGATTAAAGTGCCAACTCCTCCTTTTGAGGGATGTGTTAGGTACTATGGATTTACTCATTTTGACTTCCTTCCATCAATGGGGTTAGCAGGGGGTATGTGGATCATGTGGAAGAATAATAGTTGTAATCATTTTGTTCTATCACCCATTAGTAAAGCTTCTCATTTTTGGGCTTGTAAAATTGAGCTATTAGCCATTAATTTTAGCTTTATTGCCATTTTTATCTATGCTCCTCCTAATTATAATTTGAAGTATAAATTTTGGGATGATGAATTAATTGATTTTATTAGAATGCTTGAAAGCCCTTTCATTATATTAGGGGACTTCAATGAGTTAAGTTCCCATTTAGATAAACTAGGTGGGGCTGAATTTAGATTTTCCAGATTAGCTATTATGAATTATTTCTACTCTACTACCGAATGCATAGAACTCCCTTTTGATGGAACCCATATACTTGGCAGAAAACAAGAAGTGGTTCAAATAATATTTTGGAAAGATTAGATAAGGGGGTTGCGAGTATAAGTTGGCTAAATGCCTTCCCAAATGCAAAAAATATTTACCATGCATCTTTTCACTTCTTCTGATCACTGTCCTATATCATTGGCAATCAAAACCCATAGTAATCTAAAATCTCCCCCTTTTAAATTTCATAAAGTATGGACAACCGAAAGGATTTCGATATTTTAATCAAGAAAACTTGGTGTCAAAAGTTTCAAGGTTCGAACATGTATTTCTTAACAAAGAAGTGCAAAATTTTAAAGGAAAAGGCTAAAATTTGGGTCACTATCAGATTTGACAATATAGCTAGACAATTAAGTATAGTCGAAGGAAAGCTGGTTAGAATTCAAAATCAATTACTAGAACATAATGATTGCCCTCAACTAATTAGACAACAAAATTTATTTTTGCCTAAGCAAACAAAATTGTTAGATTTTCAAGACTCCTATTGGAAAATCAAGGCTAAATCTAATAATTTAAAATTTGAGATGCAAACACAAAGTATTATCATGCGTGTGCTTCGATTAGATGAAATCGTAATTTAATCACTTCTATTAAAGACCGTCAGATTGTTTAGTTACTCAACCAAAATTAGTAGAAGAATGTATTACTAATGCGTTTAAGAAAATAGTTTCTAAGAATGTGGATTTTTGTTGTTTTAACTATGACTCCGATCTTTCTTTGTTAGAGTGTATAATTTCTGAAAATGATAATATAGACTTATGCGCTGATGTATCGATAGAAGAAGTCAAATCTGCTCTGTTTGATTTAGCACCAAATAAATCCCCATGTCCAGATGGTTTTACTCCTTTCTTCGATCAGAAGTATTGGACTCTTGTGGGAAACTCAGTGTATAGGGCTATTAAAGCCTTTTTTTCACTCAGGAAAATTTTAAAAGAAATTAATCATACTTTTATCACTCTAATTCCTAAAATGAAGCTCCTTCTAACCCAAATCATTTTCGACCTATTAGTCTTTGCTCAACTATTTATAAAATTATTTCAAAAATTATGGCTAATAGATTGAAAGTAGTGTTGGTCGAATTACTCATCCTTTACAAGGGGCTTTTGTCCCTGAAAGACAAATTCAAGATAATATTTTATTAGCTCATGAAGTGTTTCACTCTTTTAAGAATAAAAAAAATGAAGAGAAGGGTGGTTCACTATTAAATTAGATATGAAAAAAGCTTATGATAGATTAGAGTGAAGCTTTATTTTTACACCTTTGAAAAAATTGGGCTTTTGTGAGAAATGGATTAATTGGCTCCATCAATGCATTACAACTGTGTCCTTTTTGTATTGGTAAATGGTATTCCTGGAGATATGTTCTTCCCTTCTAGAGGATTCGTCAAGAGATCTTCTCCTCCGTATATTTTATTCTATGTGAGAAATTTTAGCTCGTCAATTGTTTCAAGCTAGTTCTATAGATTCTAGTGATAGGGTCACTCTTGGTCATTCTAGATTAAATTCCTTTTTTAACTTTTGCGGATGATACAATGATTTTTGCAAAAGCTAAAGTAGAAATCTGTCATGCTATAAAATCTATCCTTAACAAGTACTGCTCAATGTCAGGCCAACTTGTTAATTTCCATAAATCTGCTTTTGTACTACAAATACCCCAATAGAATTATTAAGTGTTTTTCATAATATTCTCCAGATGGAAGATTCTCTATCACTAGGTAACTATTTGGGTTGCCCAATCATTAATAGCAAGGTCACAAGCAACTTTTAGTCCTATTCAAGAAAAAGTCTCCTCTCAGCTTACTAAGTGGAGAGCCAATTCTCTATCTCAAGCAGGTAGAGCTATTTTAATTCGGTCTAATCTAGTTTCTAAAGCTAGCTTCCAAATGCAAAGTTTTACTCTCCGTCCTTATATTCTCTCTTCTCTAGATAAAAATTATAGGAATTTTCTTTGGAATAAAGATCGAATTCTAAAGCTCCTAACTTGATAGGTTGGGATAAGATTTGTACCCTAAAAAATTTGGAGGATTGGGTTGAGAAAAGCTAAAATTAATAACTTAGCTCTTCAGTTTAAACTTCTTTGGAAAATATTAGGATGCCTAATAATTTATGGGTCAAACTGTTAAGCAAAATATTTAAAACAAGACACCTTATTCACTTATAAAACTAAAACTAATGTATCGTGGCAATGGCGTAAACTAATGACGCTTCGTACGCCTTTCAAGCAAGGTCTTAGATGGATGGTGGGAATGGGGAGAATATCTCTTTTGGAATGACAATTGGGTGTTTATTACCCTTATAAAGATAAGTATTCCCCTATTATTGGGTTAGAGGAGTTGATGGTTAATTTTTTCATTACAGATAAGCTGCTCAATGGAATAAAGAACTTCTCTTAAATTATGTTCCGGTTAATGTAATGGAGGATATTGTAAAAAAAATTATTCCTTATAATAGAATGGCAGATATAATGTTTTGGGGTCTTACTGCAAATGGAGAATATTCGGTTAAATCAGGTGTTGCACTGCTTAAAGGGTATGGCTTAGATCCATCCAACCAGGTTAGTTCTGCTTGGATTTGGGGTTTGTCCATTCCACCTAAGATTAAGTTCTTTTTGTGGAGAGAATGGTCTCCCTACTAAGAGGTTAGAAATGAGTCATATTTTCTTTCCTTTAGAGTGTGTTTTTTGTAACTTTCACTTTGAAGATGACCATCACTTATTTCTTGACTATCCTTTTATGCATGATGTTCTAGAAATAGTTAATGCCAATGGGGAGTTTTTCCCCCCTTCCTATTGATAATAATGATCTTTCTTTTATTGAGTACTTTATCAATCTTAAGTCTTGTTTGACTCTTAAGAACCTCAATTCTATGTTGTCATTTGGTGGTTCATTTGGTATGCTAGAAATAGTATCACATTTCTTATGGAAAGCTTTTTGCCAGCCAAACTAGGGGCTATGATTAAAGCTTATTTGCATAATCTAGATTGTTCTTATTCTAATTTTTTCAATTTGGGTTATAGTCAACAAGTTGTTAAAGAAGCTAAAAAGCCTAGGCCTAGTATTATTTGGTCCCCCCCCCTCTTGATTTTGTTAAACTTAATTTTGATGGTTCCAAGTTGCAGAATGATAGTACAACTTATGGCTTTGTTATTAGAGATACTTTAGGGAATCTTTTGCTTAGTGGTGCTAACGCCATTACTGATAATAATTCTATTTTAGTTGCTGAGGCTTAGGGTCTAAGAGAAGGTATTAGGGGAATCCTCTTTCTAGAGGCTAATAATATTACTATTGAGGGTGATAATCTCTCGGTTATTCAAGCTATCAAAAGAATCTGGAAAATTCTTTGGTTTATTAATGCTCTTGTTAATGATACAGCGGAAGATTTGAAAAAATTTGATAATTATAATATTTAGCATGTTTTTAGAGAAGCTAATTTTGCAGCCGACTGGATGGCATATCATGGCCCTTCCATTACTAATCTCTGCTATTGGTTTGAATCTCCTAATATTGCTTTTTCCAATATCATCCGTAAGGATGCTTTAGGGTGGCCTGTTAATTGGGATCCTCCCTAGTTTCTTTCTTTCTGGCTAAAAGAAAAATATATGAGATCAAATCAATTTCATCTTTGAAAAAACTACATTGAACTATATCGAGCAATATAATACATCCTCTTATTTATTTGTTGAATCAAACAACTATTGATGGGAAGTCTATCAGACATAGTTTGAGGAAGAAAATCCTTGATTTAATCATGTTAACTGCATCCGAATTTTCAATACCTGCATGTTGATAGTCTTGAACTTCAACCAATAAAAACAATAACCCATACCATTTCTTAAACTTTCATGTGAGAAAAAATCAATAAAATCAAACTCCAAACTCCCGTAAAAGGAGATAAAGATCCCAAAAATTGGGTAAAATACTCTCAAAAAGAGAGAGGATGGGGGATTATAAATAACAAAAATAATAAAAACTAGAAGAGAAAAGAAGAATTGGAGATTTAGCGTCATTGAAAGGATGATGGCAGCTCCTAACTAGAAGAAAAAGTTAGGTTTTTCAGGAGGGAGAAGAGAAATGGGGGAGGAGGCTAGGGTATATGGATCTAGTTTAATATCATTATTATGAAAACAGAGAACTTCCTATGTCCAATAGGAAGAAAAACCTTGACCCCAAGGGATTTTAATTCAAACTTTATTTACTATAATAGGCCAAAAAGAATCTATCTTTACAACCTACAAAGGACCTTCTCTGTTCCTCTAGGAACTTGTTCCCAGTCACTCAGTTCCCCCTGAACTGATGACACTCACTTTGACTTCATTCAAAGTCTTCTCTTTTCTCTCTTTCTTTTTCTCTCTTTTCTCTTTTATAGCTGCTCCACTTCTTCTTCTCTTGCGCTTATGAAGCTCCACTTCCTCCATGATGTGCACTTGTAATAGAGGAAAGAACAGGGTGCGATTTTTGCTCCACTTGCTCCACGATTTTTGCAACGGCTATCATCTTCCGTCACTATCCATTCGTGTGGGAGTCCAGTGAGATTATTAAGGAGCTCTCAGTAGTTAGTTACTCATACATAGCAACCGGTTAAGGAATAAGTTAGAGATGAAAATATGGAGGTAGCTCCTCTTTTTATGCATTATTTGCTCCAACGGATTTATTTGAGTAACAACCTTATCCCACGTTGCTTCAACTATTCATGCAACAATAATAACAACAATATCTAATAACTTTTAGAATCCTTAAAACAAAGATTCTAAGTTAATAGATCATTAAACATACCTTATAATAAAACTCAAAGTGTATTAGAAATAATATCTTGACTTCGATTATAAAATCTTTCTCCACAAGATATAGTAAATAAACATTACATTATTTTTGGTGTTTTATAATTTTTTAAAATAAAAACATGTTACTACCTAGGTATTTGGCATCATCAAAACATGGAATACAACACTTTTAACGAAAACTTGTGAAGATTGGTCAAAATATGTGTGTGTATGCGTTTGTAAATATGTGTTTGTGTGTTTGAAAGTATGAGAGTATGAAAATTGGCAAGTATTCTGACGCAAAAAGTACTTCATGAAAGTGTTTTTTCAGATCCGGAAAATCATGACCTATTTATACAAAAATATTAGAAAAAAGATACAAAAGTCAATTATGCGTTGCGCTAAGAATGCGCGAGACACACTTCTCTGAGTGACGCGTAAATCCACGTGTTAGGCGCAGATTGGTGCCCCTGGCGCGTCACAGCAAATGCGACCAGTGCACGTGGTGCGCCAAACACACAACTTGTGATAGGCACATTTTTGTGCGATTTTATTATTTTATCCCTTTAAATACGAAAGTCAACTTTTACGAGATAAAATCTCATTTTAATTTGAAACTATCATTGAAAATATTTATTTATTTATGAAACTACTTATTAAAATAATAAATAAAAATAATTAATTATCAAGAATAATTAATTAGGATTGTTCAAAGAATTGGGCTCAAAATATTTTTGTGGGCTACAAATATTTTTATGGGTTCAACATACAATTAATTATCATAATTAAGTAATTGGGCTTTAAAATAGAATTTTAGATCATTATTGCAAATAAATAAGCTTTTACACTTTAAGATTGCGACATGTTTAATCATTGAGCCCTTCTCTTGGGTCGGACCAGTTAAGATTGCGACATGTTTAATCATTGAGCCCTTAAATAAAGAGACACGATTATGTGTCTACAATTAATAATACAAATAATTTTTTTATGCAACTGAGTGACATACCTTAAATAATCTATTGCCTCGGTGTGTGTTTGATGGTTTTTTATGATATATAAACATGTAGAACCTTTTGAGAATGATCTTTTGTCCATATCTCAAAATGAGTATCTAATAGTGTTATGTTGCCGAAGTTTATTTGAGTTGGAAATGGTAAAATAAGAGGGAAAGAAATTTTATACTCATATAAAACTTTTTTTTAGGGAATACTCATATAAAACTTACTTCATCCGTTTCATTTTAATCTACGCACTTACACTTTTCACGCATGCCAATGCAAAACTTTGAGGACATATATCTTTAGTTTTGTATTTGTAAAAATTATAAAAGTACATATTAATAAATACATGTTATGATGAATCTAACAAGATCACACATGACTATATTTTCATCCTCGTATAAATCACAAATGATGGTCAAAGTACTATTTGGTTAATTGTGTAAAAATATCAAAGTGTAACAATTAAAATGAAACGGAGGGAGTATATATTGTACTTATTTGAAGTTTACAGAGCTTTTTTTTTGAGGGAAAATTTACAGAGCTTATTTCATCCTAATCTTGTTGTCGGTTGAGAATTTTCATTCTCATTTATACAATATTTCCACATTTTAATTAAGAAGTACTCATTCACTGATCTCAACAAATGCATGCTCGATTTGAAAATTTGGATATTCAATTGTTTATTTGGCTATTCATTTGAAAAATCAACTTCAAAATTCCATTCTCATTAAAAAAAATACATATTCATTCGACGGGATACATGCATAATCATTCGTTGGGATGGTCCGCCAACACCCCCACCCGCCTAAAAATCTCATACCATCCCCGCCCCTATCACCCACTGTGGGGGATGATTCCAGAATCATCTCCACCCCATCGATACGTATTTAAAACATCCCCTCATACCACCCACTACGGGGGAAGTTTCTAGAATAATCCCCGCCCCAAGGTGTACATATTTAAAACCATCTCAGCCCACCACCCGCACAGGCACACCTACTTTGTACGCATCTACCTATCCTTTCAAACACATTATGACAGTACTATCACAACATAATATAGTAAAAGAAATTTATTATATCTAATCAGAACTAAATCTTATATTAAAGGAAAATAGCTAATAATTGGGTGATAAAGAATGTAAGGAAAAAGAGTGATTTAATATGAAAATTACCCTTAATATAGCATATTTAAGATGAAAATCAAAGGTGTATATCGTGACACAATGCGTCTTCTTCAACGAGAAGTCTATGGAGGAGAAGCGGAGGCGTGGGGATGTGGCGCGTATAACATCAAATCCACACCTGCTCCACCACCCATTGCTAGTATAATTTTCATCCCCACCCCACCCTATATTATGCTAAACCCGACCCATTCCCGCCCCAATGGATCTCCTACTTGAACCGCGTCACTGATATCACGAAGCACTGCCATACCGCTGCATCACCTATCGTTGTCCGACACACCTCCTCTATCTATTCTTTTTCATCACCACCACACCAGCATTATCTTCTATCTTTATTTTCTTCAACTGTTAACGTAAACATGTAACACCCCAACAATTCTCTATTTTCCAAAATACCTTTTTAATATAAAATTTAGAGAATTTATTATCATTTGTGTGATAACGTATCAGCTTATTCAGAATTTTGCAACGGAAAACATAATAAACAAATTTTAGAAATAAAACTTAGTCAACCAAAAAGTCAAACCAACAAAGTCAAACTCAAAGTCAATGGCAATAGTCAAAGTCAACGATAGTAGTCAAAGTCAACTACAAAAGTCAAAATTCAACTATACTGAATAGTCAACACAAGCTCTGCAATCTCGAACCCATGATCGATGCATCATCTTCAAACTTGTGAATGACGATGCACTATTAATCCCCAGAGACTGCTCACCAAATGGATCATCACATGATCAATAAGGCATATGCATGATCAACATACACACACAAAGCATGTAATCAGCAAAAATGAGTACTACATATTTAATAAATAAATAATCCTAACATGGTACTAATAAATAATAAGTAGGGATAAATAATAATATAATAACATTGCAGACTACTTAACTAAATTTCACAACTAATAAATCAATTAATTTAGATGGAATAGTCAATGGAACGAGTTGTCTAAACCAAACCAACCTTCGGTTTAGAAGATGAAATACGGATGCGACTCCGTATTCCCCTAACCTACAATATCGAGGAACCTTTAACATAAAAATAGGACACTGTGATCAATTCGGTCCTAAAAAAAGGCATGGACTATCACCATGTACTACAACTCACAAAACTTCAGACGTGTACAAGTCTAAAGCTATTGCTATCCACATTTCACTTTACATGATTAATAATTTATTCACTTGTTATGACGTACTCACAAGTCACAAGTAGACAAATAATATAATCAACAAACAATCACAAACTTCCATTTTTATCTTAGGATTAGATAAGGTGATTAACAACAACTTAACAACCCAAGATTCATTCCAACATTTAATCCATAACCTTCCTTTATTTGTTAAACCAAGTCAACAACCAACCAATTAAACCTTTCATATGTATAATAATCCACTTACCAAATAAGACTCTCGTTCCTTATAAAGTAACTAAATAATTCAAAAGGAACAACATGATTCATTCATGATTCAAACCAACATAAATATTAATCCCTCATGTGAATTAGTAAAATAAAGTTTTCAAATCCCATATGCTTGCATCAATCTTCCATACAAACATAATATAAAATCACGACAAACATGTTTCACACAACGACATAAAACAAGCAAATCCAACTTTACTAGAAATCACATATGAACTAAAAATAGTCCCCTATACATGATACTACATAATTCTCATCCTTAAAATCATGATACTAATCCAATCAACATATAGGTATGTACGTACCTTGTGTAGACAAATCGCGAGGCCATTTTCACAACCTTAAAAGTCGCCTAAAGAGAATTATCCGCCTAAAACAGCCAATATAAATCCACAATCAATCCCTTATAAATTTATAGCAATATTAAAATACCTTAAACCCCTTCTAAGAGTGTTTAAAAACCTTTTCCGTCATTAAAATTTGATTATAAAAACCTCCTAGTATAGTACTACTACACTAGCTGTTAAAAACTCTCAAAAACTCATGTTTGACTCAAAATACTCCATACTCTTTTCAAATTTCCAACAACATATAACATATTAACTCTTTTTAAACATACTTAAACATATTTAAAATCATAAGAATACTCAATTTCCTAAACTATAATATACTACTATGATTTTCCAACTATAAAACCCTAAAAATCCATGCTTTGATCATTAAAAATCCAATTCACACATAATAAGTAAATCTGATTTTTTATTTCCTTAATTCACAAAGTATATAGTCTTAGATTCATAAATAAATCATCAAACTATAACTTTGAAACATAAGCATATTCAAACAAACCCTAAAAATATAAACTTTGCATTAAAATAAAAACTTGAGGAGGAAGAAAACAACAACCAACAAAAATAGAGGAGAGAGGAATCTCGCGGCAACCAAGGAAACGTTGGCTATTGCTGGTCGACGGTGCTGCGCGGCTGGCCGGCGGTGGTTCGGTCTGGCGGCGGCGGGCGCATGAAGGGAGAGGAGCGAAGGCCGAAGGAAGAGGAAGAGAGAAAAAGAAAAGGAGGGAGGGCCGAAAGTTTTGGGAGAAGGAGAGAATATAAAGTTGTGTGGGAAATATTTGGGGTTTTGGAAGTTTTTATAGGTTCCCCTTGTGGGTTTAGAAAAAGGTGATTGGACTCAAATTAGAGTTTAATGATTAATGAATTGAGTGTTTGGATACCCAATTGAAAATCCTTTTCACAACCTAAAGGTGTTTTACACTTTTCAAATATTTTTTTAAAGCATGACTAGACAAAATGTTTAATTTCTTTAAGTCATTAAAATAATTCGTTTGACTTTCAAATAGTCAACCTTTTAAGAATTTAAATACTAAAGTATACTTAATTATACTCCATCTGTTTCAAAATATAAGACATTCACGTTTTACGAAAATTTGCTTTGATCATAAATATCTCTCAAATATGATAAGTAAAAATTATAGAAATTATATCGTTGGATTCGTCTTGAAAAGTACTATAATAATATTATTTTTTAAAATTTTCTATCAACATAATTTGAGAGTAATTAAGGGTCAAAGTTCGACCTCAAACATCGTGCGTGCCTTTTATTGTGAAACAGAGGGAGTATATAACTATACCTTAAAATATATTTATAAAATTCATAGGGGATTACAAAACATTATCATACAAAGAATTAGGCAAACCAAACTATTGATTAAACAATGACTCACAAAGACAAAAGCTCGAATCCTACATCCAAACTCTTCTATTCAAACGCACAATGTACTTCATATTTGATCCACTAAACCCTAAATTCTTGTTTTAAATCTCCATTCATTGTCAACATTTTTAAAATCAAGCTCAAATTTGAAAAGGCAAGCACAAAACAGAGTTCATAGCTCATGATGCACTAGCACCGCAAGCAGCATTGATGGCGCGAACGTCTCCGACAGTGAATACGATGCCATTGGCTTATTTTAAAGAGGTAGAGCGTCTTAAGGCGATAAAATCCGCCGAGCGAGTGCAAGAACATGGATCTCTCATTCTCTCTCCTTCATGGCTATCTTTGTGCTCACTTGCTTCTTTTTCATCTTCTTCAATGCCGAAAGGTAAGAATCAACCAAAAGAACGAAATAAAAGGTTAGTTTGAAGTTTCCAAAACACCTTTAGGTTTTCAAATGAAGAAATTAAATTTGAACCCTAATACTTTAGTTGCATTCGGTTTCGACTTGGATTTTTGGAATTTGCTATGCTTCTTACTATTTCCGACATTGTTGTCATTGTTTTGATCAGTTTTTCGGTGGATTTCTTTCGATTCTTGGCATAACACGTTTTATATCCATGCTTGCTGGAATTCTTAAGAAAAACATGCCGACATGCTTTACAGGCAATGATTGGCGGACGCGGATCGGAGGATAAGATGTTATATGTGCATCAAACTTGTAGGTAAGAATATATTGGATGTTTCAAGCACGTATAGTACTCTTTTTTATAAATATTATACCAACCGACTAAGATTAACGGATTCATGGTAAACACCCATGAATCCATGATACACGTAGAAGAAAACTATAGAGATTGGTTGATGATATACTCTATACACCACTATTGTTTAAAGGTTGTGTTTTCTCGGGAAGAAAAATTTAGAGTAATTAACTTCTTCAAATTCTAGTATGAGATTTTATATTCTCTACATGTGATCTCTTACTATATATACTATAGTAAATATACAGAAAAAATGGTCAAAATAGGTGTTGCTTCAGACCAAAAGTCACGAAGAAAAACGTGAAAAAAACACGTCTAGATAGAGTAGTGCAGGTGGCACTTATTTTTCGAAACCGATATCTCGCTTCCAGAATTCGCGACGATGTCCTTTCAAGCCGGATTTTTTGAATTTCATTTCCCAATGCGATTTGTTCTCTTAGTCAAACAGTCTATCACATCATACAAATAGGTGCGGGCACACCAAGTCCAAAAGTGTGCGCACTTTTTTCTCCACCTCTCATATAGTTTCACAGAATTTTAGTGTGGGTGCACCCTATGCCCTGTTCCGAAATTATTTCTTTTCTTCTATATATCATGTTATATTAAAGAGGCACAAGAATGTTTGGTTTTAATTTACATCATTAATAATTTGATTTCATACATGTAAATGGGTTGTTAAACTTTTATTTAGGTGCTTTACAACACGTAATCCACATATAATAATAAAAAAAAGATAAGAAAATGTCATGTATAAGATTTGATTTTGTGATTTCAAGTTTATATACTACAATTATCACGACTAAACTAAGTTATATTTGATGTTATTATTTCAAAGTAAAATATTAATAAATGAAAATTAAGTTTGTTTTGTAAAAGACCGCCTATTTTTGAATTAAAATTAGGCAATGATAAACCCAATATTAAAAAGAAAATTAGCCAATCGTAACTAAGTTAATTTTTTAATCTATTTAGTAACTAAGTCTATTTTTATATTAAAATTAAACCATCTCTTTTAATAATTTTTGATGAAAATTATAATTACGTAAATATAATCAGAACTTAAAACTAGTTATGGTCTAGATAGAGTTGTGGTGATCTGATATCATCATGTTATGAAGTATCGGGAATGAACGGGATATTTAGGGAAAAACGAAAAGAAAAGAATAAAAGGAAAAGCAGAATGGAATAGTTTTATGATTGTAATATTGTAACAATACGCAACTTTCTTAACTTGCACAGTTGTACTACTCATTTGGATAGAGTATGTAAGGTAATTTCATCAAAAGGCATCAATTAATTATCAAATGAGTATGTGGAATTCCGAGCAACTTCTTCTAAGTTTAAAATATTAACAACATATTGGGAGTGCATGATATAACTCTTGTCACGCTCTCACGTCCAACGTCAACATTGCAACTTATGTTAATTTTTATGGTGACTTTCAGTTGATCACTTCTCTAGTTCTCTTCATAACATATACAAATATACTTAAGTACATTTGTTGCTTGGATAATCAACTGATTGAATCAAAATTATGAAATGATCAAACATATTTTATTAGGTCATATAACTGTAAAATAGAACAAAAATTATAACAAATAAACTTCATTTATTAATTTTTTTTTATTAATAAGAAGAAGTGTCATATTAGACCGGAACATCTTATAGATTAATCGAACCCAACTACTCATGTAAGAGGGCACAAGACCCTGAAGGAGAAAGGTAAAGAAATTAATCTACCCCCAAATTTCTTCGGTAGGACTTGTCCTTCTGAGACACAAAATTTATCAATATACCAATTACTATTTAGTTTAAACAAAGTTTATTGATACAATAGTTCATTAGTAGAATAGTAGTAGTACTTCATGATGGTTAGGAGTTAGGACCAAATCTTTTAATTTATTTTATTTTATTTTATTGAGTCATTAGGACCAAATCGATTATAGGGACGATATCAATTTCGAAAATAATGTAATACTCCCTCCATTTCCTAAAGATCTTCCCTTTTTCCGTTTAAGGGTGTTTCCAAAAGATCTTCCCTCTTTTGCTTTATTCCTTATTTGGCAAAACAAATTTCCCTATTTACCCTCTCATGTCACTATCATATGGTCCACCATTACATTATTAATTCAATTTTACTCCCTTTCTCTCTCCTACTTTAACCCCTTTTTATTTGTTTATTTATCTTACCCCTTTCTCTCTCCTACTTTACTCACACCATACCCCACACAACTTGATTTTTCTTGGTATCTGTAGGAATAGTAAGTGGGAAGATCTTTAGGAAACGGAGGGAGTAAATAGTAAATGTTGCTCCCTCCATACTTAATATAATACTCATGTTTGATTTTCATAGTCTATAATATACTACCTCTGTATTTTTTTAGTTGCACCATTTGTTTTTTCACATTTGCCGAGACGATTCTTTGAACGTTAATATCTCTTATTGAGTGTAAGTAAAAATTATAAAAATTTGATATTTGGAATCCTCGCATTGAGACGAATCTAACACGACCCCACTTGACTATATTTTTTCTTATATAATAATGCGAGATAGCTTAACTAAGTTGGTTGATGAATAGTGTCACAAAACCAAATGGTGCAACTAAAAAAGTACGGAGGTAGTATATTTCAATTATGAACTTGGAAAAATTATTGAATTTCAATTTATTAATATTATACTTTAGGAGGAATCTACTAAAAGATAAGTCATAATATTTTATTATTTATATAATTCAGTATTTACAGTCAAATTTTATAAGTTTAATTCTTGAAAATCAAATTGCACAATTATTTCAAAGGCGGAGAAGTAATTATTACACTATTATTCACTGCAACAACAAATAATAATAATAATAATAATAATAATAATAATAATAATAATAATAATAATAATAATATATAAAGTGTCCCCTTAAAAAGATGTAAATAATATATTGGGGGGGGGACCCTAGACAGTAGACATGAATGAATGCATCTTGAATTGATTGATGACCCCTTTCATGATGTGGATTGTGGAAGACGAGCTTAATTAAGTTCCTCATTACAATCATTTACTAGTTCTTTTTTTTTTTAACTTTACTAGTTTTTTTTTAAAAAAACTTTTTTTAGTGGTTGGCGTTAGGACAAGCTTAGATTCTTTCTAAGAGGATTGACTTTTTGTACAACAATTAGTATTTTGGCCCGGACGATATTTTGGGTCAGTTACAATTACCAAATATACTTTTCTTAAATCTCATACTTGATTTTATTAGGGCCCGTTCGGTATTACTGTGGTTTTCTGGTTTTTGGTTTTTTGATTTTCAAAGTCATATGATATATGTCCTATAATGAATAAAAAAATTAGTCAAATTTATTAGGAACATGATGATTTTGAAAACTGGCAACTAAAAAGTGAAAACTACTTTTTCTGGTTTCCTGTTTTTGGTTTTTAGTTTTAAAAAAAAAAACTGAAAACAAAAAATGATACCGAACGAGCCCTTAGCTTTTCGTAATAAATTGTTTAAAGAATATTTATAAGGAAGTAGGAATTAAATAAACAATAATGGAATCGGGGTAATAAAATGTTATTACTAGATAAAAGTGTTAGACATAATTATAAGACTTTATTATGTTTTACTTTAAAACATTAAGTATTGAAATTGTAGTGGGTTAGTAGTTAAACTCTCACATTTCATTTCAAAGATCATGTGTTAAAATCCTAGTATCTACATATTATTATTAATTTTAAATAAGATTACAAACATGTGTATTAGAAGCTCGAGAAGAAGTGTCATGTAGCACCGTTACGTTCCTTTGATAGGAACGCCTTTTAATATTTTTGTAAAGATGATATCCGCTTCATCCCCTCGGAAATTTTTTTTGCATCCGCTTCCTATTCCCAATCTCCCATTGCTATTGGTTTATCCTTTTGTTGAAACCCATAGAATGCCCACTTGTGAGTGTCCCACATTGGAGAAAGAGAAGAGAATAAACTACTTTATAAGATTAGGAGTTACTCCTCCTATCACCAATTGATTTTAGGATGGAACCTCCTAGCTTATAAGTGGGCTGAACTCTCCTCCTCGTTATTGGGTTACCTAGGCCCATTTTTACATAATCTAAAAATTAACATGGTATCAAAGCCCAGGTTGTGGGTCTCGTCTAAACTGGGTATTGATCGCTACTGGAAAAGGATTTACCTCGATAGGATGTCAATCCCCTAAGAGGATTATTGCTCTGACAGATACTCACAAGTGAGGGGGTGTGTTGAAACCCATTAAATGTCCAATTGTGAGTGTCCCACATTGGAGAAAGAGGAGAGAATAAACCACTTTATAAGATTAGGAGTTACTCCTCCTATCACCAATTGATATTAGGATGGAACCTCCTAACTTGTAAGTGGGCTAAACTCTCCTCCTCCTTATTGGGTTACCCAGGCCCGTTTTCATATAATCTGAAAAATTAACACCTTTGTAACTTTTTTTTTCTTTTTGGTGTAGATAAGCGACTAAGGATAATGACGTAGTGTCATTTAGACGAGATTTCATCTCAAGTATTAAGTACTATCCTACCAGACTTTACCAACTAAGCTAATGACATTCACTATCCTTCATGACTTACGACTTGCGACTTACGACTTGTGACTTGTGAGACTAAAAGATAAAAAATATAATACTTACTATTACACAAATTATGTTGATAGGTTTTCAAGAACCGACCTCCAACATCTAGTTACGCTTATCGACTTGTGACTTTTTATATCCAAAAAAATAATGATTTTCGAAAAGACTGAGCGAAGATAGCATCTTATTATATTTCCATAACACCTTACATGCCTTAATGACTTCATCACTCATTTTGTACAGGAAAAAAAATTTACTTGTAGAAGATATACCATAATGTATCAAATAAGAGAATAGGCTGTCACCCACATTTCCCCCCCAAAATCCAAAACAACTTCTACACTTCTTATGTCACACTTATGTTTCTGTGCAATTTAAAAAAAAAGGACCCTATTATGAAGCAAAAGTAAGGAAATGGGGAAAAACTGAAGATAAACAAAATACATATGCTGGCATGACAAGATGAGCACTAAGCTACACTCAGCAACACAAAAAACATGTCATCACCACTTTGATCATATGAAGAACGACCCTACTTCTCCAGCTCCTACCATTATAATTTGAATTCACTAGATTTGATTAATAATGTCAGCCTTAAGCATAATATGCATGCATGGATGTTAATGCTTTCGTACGGAGCGCCGTATAGGTGAAGAAAAGGGGGTTAATGAGGCTGCTGTAGATTAATTAAGGCTAACTAATCTTAGTTTGGAAGTTGTTACATCCTGAACCTTCTTCACTTGAAACTTGAAGTTCGTCGAGAGTAAAAGAGGGGCCATTTGGAGACATATTATCTGAATTTTGATCTCCAAAAAGTGTTTGCCTAGTCTTCTGTTGCTGATCAAACATCATTTTTAGCTGTTTTCCTTGCTCTTCAATCCTCAATTGCAAATTTCGTTGAATCTGATCCACATTACAATCACAAAAGGATTAGTTGAAGGATCATGTTTAGAAAATCACCATTTCGAAGACCAGAAAAAGTCTTAGAGATGGTATGCTACTCGGACTTTTCATTTTTACCTCAAATACCTGAGTTGAACTCTTGACACTCCAACATGGGTACAAAGACTTTGACCCCTCATTTTGGTTAACCATTAATTTTTTCAATAAAATAGTTGATTCAGACACTCGGACACATATATGTATCTGATCCGAGTACTGGAGTCCATGCAACACAGTTTTACAAAAAAAAATTAGTCATATCCAGAAACTTTACCTCTAATTGTTCATGAAGACGTCTTTGGACATCCAGCTGAAGTTGTAAGGCCTCTTTGAGTTGCACTCCACTACATGATCAACTAGAAGGAATAAGCAAGCATTTTCTGAAAGTAACAATAAATAAACAGAACAGTTTATAAGGTCAGCGTTAAATTACGCTTTAATGTCAAGTTGTGCAACATCACTCAAGCTACTTCTCCTTTCTGGTTTTCCTGCAACAAAATTTAAAAACCAACTAATTATTTCAATAATCCAAGTAAAATTTGTAATCTTCATCTAAAGTTGTATTATGTAAACTTATATTGACTTATTTCAGAGAAAATAAGTTCAAATAAGTTGCAATAAGTTTAGATAAATGAAAATAAGTTGAACAAAGCGCGCCCATATAACCCCTCGGGTGTGTGCCGTGTGGCATCCATCAGGTAAATTTATCAACCATACTACCAAGAACACGTAAATCTACAATACACCACCATAGAGATTCTTTCATAACTGGTCCTGCAAATAGATTCCCTTCTTAAATTAAATTACCACCTTTTACTTACTCCAATTGGTAGTAAACAATTTGATGTGGGAAGCACTAGATGCAACATTATAAACTATGTATTCTTTCTGACATAATATAACAATTTCAACTCCTGGAACAATTTGACCTTTAAAATAACCTGGTGACTGGTGCATTGCCAACTAATAGAGAATCTGTGTTTTCCAGAAGATACTATTATAATTGATAGCGACCCCCCTGACCTTATCAGACGGGTTTCAGAAAGCAACATTATTAAATTATCTACAACATCCTTTTAGCTTAGTCACTTTCCTTTGCCCAATTCTCATAAATCCATTCAGGGGATACATGATGAGCGCATTATCTTCAGATAGAACTGCTCCAATAGACCTCTATTATATATTTATATATGATATCAAATGGAGGGAACATAAATCATAACATGGGAAGGACATATATATAACATGATTTCATTGTTTAGGAGTTTGCCTTAGGGCTTAGAGAGAAGACATTCACCAACTAGGCTGACTTAGAATCGGAAAAGGGTCGCTTAGTAACTCGGTTCAAGTCATTTTCGGATAATGAGACTTGTGGTTCAATTTGATATTGTTAGCAGCCATTTTCGTTTGAGGTAAAAAAGAAGTTGGCTTTACTTCGAGTAACTGGGATAAGGTGATCGAATATGAGTCAACTTTAACATGTTCGGATTGAATAGCCAGTTTCACAAATGTGACAAAAACATGAGACTGACTAGACTGGTTACAAATCCGTATCAATATCTTCCTTGGCTTTATTGTTTAGCTAAAAGAGGACAAGAGTACCAAAACCAATGGCTTTTTAGTATTAGCATCTCCCACTTGAATCTAGCTTAAAAGATGTGCAGAGAACAAATGCAATGCAAGGTCAATATCACAGTCCACTACTTAACTTATTCCTAACAAAGATAAAGTTTTAGCATAAAAAGGTTTTGTAATGGTTAGTGAGCACCAATAATATCTATGAGCTATGGTTAGCATATTAAGATCTACAGAGATAGAATACTGAGTGGGTCAGTAACTGATATTTGGAATGGATACGTTCAGGAAATGTCTCAATAACCAAGTCATTGAAGATAGAGAAGACAACAGATTCTTTTTTTATGCCTTGAAAAAGCAAAGAATCAATTTTGCTTATCTTAATGATGTCTATACACCACCATGGAAGGTGCACTGGCAAGCATTTGAGCAGACTTATTGGTTCTTTTCCGAGTGGAAAGAGTAGGGTGTAGTGTTCAAAGAGAAGCACCAACATCTCAGAGTGCTATCTGTTTGAAGCCCTTACGTGCAGTTTTGCTTGAAATTAGCACCTTATGACAAACGTCTGACAATAAGCACGGAAACATCTAAAAGCCAAGGTCCGAAACGTTTCTATGCTAATGAAGGCTAGAAATCGCTAGAACTTGAGGTTTCCCCCGCTTATGAAACCCCAATAGTTTCCATGCTACATAGATGAGCATAACACTAAGAGATTAGATAATACTGACTAAACTGTGGATTTGATAAAAGACAGGATCTCCAAACCCAAAAAGAAAAAAAAATAAGGTAATGCGTGAGTGGAGACATGTCAAACATGATGAAGGGGTCCATGTCCATACACATATTGAATTTTTCATTTCTTTGATCGATATCTCGAAATGCTAATCTAATTGCTCATAGAATATCAGCACTATTAGACATTGAAAATGTCATTCATACCCTCAATTGTTAGCATATGACAGGGCTTTGATTGACAAAATGCCTCTAGTTTTCATTTCTTTGTACAGTATAATCAATATCTTTAACTTCTCCACCACACGGATACGAAACAACTTAGGGAGCTGTGCAAGAAACTATATTTAAGTCTAGTACTTATAAGTTATAACCATTCATACACATTAAGAGCATAAAATTTACCTTCAGTAGAGTTTGGCATGTATTTTGCAATTCGATATTTCTACATGAAAAAGTAAATTACAGTTAGATATCTACAATAACACGGCTGTTTGATGATTTCAGTTAGAACATATACCTGTAAATGACTTTTCACGTGGAAGATGGTTAATCCATCAGAGTTCATTAATTTCAATATTGCCTTTGGTGTTGCCTCTGAAATTCGTATCAAACTGATCAAATGTTGCATTCTTAATATAATGGGATAAGTGAATACATCATAACACTTACTGTCTGCACCACCAAGACAGTGCACGCACTCCACAAATTTGTCATGGAGTTCTGTTGTCCATCTAATTCGTGTTTTGCTTGATATGGAAGCGCCAGACGAGAAAGAATTGCCAGAATTCAAGGGCACAGCCCCAAGAGGTCTGAGTCCTTGCTTTTCTCCTTGAGAGGAGAAACTCAACTGACCAAGAGAAGAATCATAAGATTTGTCTAATATCTGCAAGAAGAAAATAGGCGAGTGAATAAGGATTAATGACATAAACACAACACAATGAAAGAATAACAATTCAGAGCTTACTCTAAAATCCTGTTTCTCATTTATAGGAAACAAGTAGTTCCTTCCATCTGAATTCGCAAAATCAACCAGCAACTTATTCTTCAGCTGCTGTATATGCTCATTTCCTGGGTAGTTGCCACATGGACTACCGTAGGCTTTTGCAGAAGGATAAAATTGACTCTGATCACCATAAAGTAGAGATCTAGCAGCTGTTTGCACAGCGCTTCTGGATTGTTGTAAGTCAGCCCCATCTTGTTCAGCTAACTGAGCAGAGAATCCTTCTGTAGAGCATGGATATGAACGATATTCCAAATCATAATTCTTTGAGCACTGAGAGGAAAAGGTTGGGCTGCTGATTTGATGATCATATGGAAGGCCCACATATCGTTCTGCTGTAGAGAAACCAGGAACCGGTGAGCCAAAACGGCTCATCACAGTGCTTGAAAGATTCGCAGGCAGCACGTTATGAGGCTGCGTGTCTACTCCTCCTCCCATGCAAGAACCCATGTTCCAAGGCTGCCGAATGCTAATAAACTGGGAGTCCCGGCTCCCAAGGTCCACCATACAATCATCAATCACTGTAACCCCATTGTTCTGTTGAACTTGTTCCTGAAAGTCAATCTTTTGATTGCTCATTTATAAATGACTTGAAAGAGCTAAGAGAAATCACCTATTCAAGCAAGAACAACACCAGAATCTCCTCTCTCTAAACTCACTCAATCTAACAGAAAAGAGTGTAATATCATTCCATATGCCTGTGATTCACTTATAAAAGGGAGCCATATGCAGAACACATGCAAAATCAATATTTATTAAAAAGAAAATTGCAAATGGATAAGCAACACCACTGACGAAGTTGAAAGAAATGGTTGTACCACAAAATTCTTCCTTATGTTATTCTGCAAGAATTCAAAAAGAAGCTATGCCAACTTATATACCAAGACCATATCCTAAAGGAAGGCCAATGAACAATAGTCTTTGACAATATGCAGGAAATACAAGTCTATACAAAATAAACAAGCTAGCTAATGGAGTTGAGGTCCTTAATATTATATTGAGAAGGTTTCATTGTGCTCCCAACCCATCTCAATCAAACAATATATAAATATGAACATTTAAATAATAGTAACAAAAGAAGTAGTAATATAAAAATACAGATATGATACACAGGGAATATAGGCTGCCAAAGTAATATAACATTTTAAAGTCAAGTCTTCTAGCATTGGAAGGTCGAAGAATCTTTACAGGGCCAACATAATTTTGATAATGTTGTGGGAGATACTGGCATAAATTCACATCTATCGACAGTCTATGATTATGCCCATCTTACTGAGGAAAATAATTATAACCAATGAAGTAAATATGTAGGAGCATATTGTTTCTATAAAGAGAAATCATGGCACCACCCCTTTCGAAAATAATATAAACAAAAACACATATTCTTCCCAATGGAGAAATAATTGTTCCACTTTCCAGAAACTTTGCACACCTCAAAAAAGTTGGATACCTGAAATTTCAGGGAAATGCCAGGTACAAGTGAGTACTGTTTTAACTAAAATGGAAAGGAAGTACGATTGAACACCAAAAATGGTAATGCATATTTAAGATGTTAATGTACTGTGTTAGATAGAAACCCTGCAATAACAACATCTTCAAGATTTGTCCTTGAAACAATTTTCTAATTGATACACTGAAAGGGTCATCATAATTACTAATTAAAAATAGCCAGAACTAATCCAAACTACGCAGTCCTACTCATACGTGTATAGCATTTGCAAAACTCAAAAATACAAGAATAAAGTACCTATCTTATATAACTTGCCTTTACAAAGCTATCCTAATAGCCATGTATAAACTACAAAACTTCATTTTCATTCAATCCCATTAAGTATCTTTATTTAATCTTTTTCTTTTGGATATCAACCCATGAATAGGAGAGTAATCAATAGTCATCATAATTAATTTTACTATATTCCAATTCCAAGCCAAAGTTGAAACAAAAAGTTGTGTTTCATTCAATTCCAAATGAATATTACAATATAAATTTGATCCAAATTCTATTCCATATTTTGAATAAGAGTTCCATTCAATTACTGAATGATTCTTCTTATCATGTTTTTTTATTCTGTGTTTATTATGATGATATGTTATACCAATAATTCCTTCTTCCCTTTAAACCACATATCTGTAATCCCAAAGTGACATCTATTAGAAAATTCAAAAAGAAGAGCAAAATAGAGGAAAATAATGTATTGCTAACACTCGGAAGTTCTAATAATTCCATAGTTACGAAATTTCATCTTGAGCAAGGAAAATCTTAAAAACTCAGTACTTCATTTGACCTGAAATTTGGAGTCATAATGCTCCAAAGCTTCCATATTTATACCCTCACATTATGTGCACATTTTACATTTTGCTCATTTGAGCATAGTATGTGAGACATATGCAAAAGGATGTTTCATATTGGATCTCGAATATCTCCAAATCAATCAAATATGAGATAATGTAACAGAATTCAGTACTTCATTTGACCTGAAATTTGGAGTCATAATGGACAATTATGCAAATTTTTGAAAAAATATCACATTTTTGGGGATACATTCTTTTTACCATAGAAAATGACGAGTATTTCTTACAAAACCACTAGAAATCATTAACATTATGACCATTTACAACTACTTACCAAATGGTCATTAGTCCAAAAAGAAGCATAAAGGTCAAAAAAAATCAAACCTACGATGGATCCTTATATTTATAACCATTAAGGTCTAAGGATGCATTCTATTCAACTATTTTGACTTTTTTAGAACTTATTATAACTTATTAAAGTTCACAGATTTTGATTTTAACCATTTATAAAATCAAAATTTTCAAAATAACCACGTTATATTGTTCACTTTTTCAAATAACACCTTATATGACCTAAATCTTTTTAAATTCCTGCCGATTGACAGATTCCGTCAAGAAAAACATCCTCAAAAAGGTTTAAGAATAATTTCACCACCTCCACCTTTATTAACTAGCAAGTATATAAGGTTTAAACTCTTGTTTAAGAATGTTTACTTGGAAGAAATTTGTTCATTGGTGTATATTTAAAGAGATTTAGGTCATATAAGGTTGTTACTTGAAAAAATAAATTTACAAGAGGGTTGTTTTGAAAATTGTGACTTTAAAAGGTAGTAAAAATCAAAAAATCTTATTTTTTTTAACATGTTCGAACTAATTAGAACTACTCATAAGTTAAAATAAGTTTAACAATAAAAAGCGGAAAAATTATTTTAAATAAGTCAACCTTTGCGCGGTCTTCTCACTTTAAGTATACCTTTTGATTATCTCTATTTGAGTTAAGTTTGTATGTCTGTTTTCTTCTATTGAGTTTTAACCTGTTTGTGACTTGTTTAGTAGGTTACTTATACGTGTTACAATGCTCCACCCCCACCCCCACCCCCACCCTCGCGGCCTCGCTTCCCTTGTCTGTTTTAGAAGAAGGAACATTGTAACACGTAGTATTAAATAACCTACTAAACAAGTCACACAAACAGGTTAAAGCTCAATAAATGAAAACAAACATATAAGCCTAACTCAATCAGGAATAACCAAAAGGTAAATTTAAATTAGAGACCGCGTAAAGATTGACTTATTTAAAACAACTATTCTTGAAAAAAATTATCATAACTAAGGAGTTTTAGTTCATGTAATTTATGTAATAAAAATTAGAAATTGCGTAGTATAGGATTTGATCCCAAGACCTCAAGTACATATACTAAAGTCTTAACTACTAGACTAAATTGTATGTAGTGTTATTATCATAATGTATTATATTAATAAATGAAATTTTTTTTTTATCTGGGTATAGCCCGAACCTAATAACTAGTTATTCATTTAAAATGATCCAAATGAGTAAAATATACTAAAAACGAAGAGTTCCAAATGAGCAAAAGAGTAAAAATTAATTTTAGTTTGCATTGTGCACCGGCAATATGATGAATGCGCACTCCTTTCTCTAAATTCTAAAACATACCATGGAAAAGATGAAATTATTATCTGCATTTAAAAATAAAGTAACTCAAGAATCTTAAAGAATAAAAACTCAAAGGGCCAAAATTAGTAACAGAAGAATGCACAGAAAATACCTAATAATTCTCTGAGAAGGTAAATTCCAATTCTGAATACTCCATGAAGAAGAAAAAGAGGATGAATCATTCATGTAGGAATTCATTCCTATGGTAACAGAAAAGGGGATATTTAGAGATATTGGAATCATCGAAACGATGACCAATTTGCAGTTGTAGACTGGATTTGAGTGCTTAATGTGTTTGTTCTCACACACGAATATCATTAACAATTGGACGTTTTCGAATCAAATCCAAATGCCTTTTTTTTTTAAGCATTGTGAAGATTCGATACTGAGAACTTAATTAAACTTCTTCATATTCTCTTTCTCCGTCTCTCAAACTCTAAACTTTTACTATTAGAAGTATCTGCTGGAGCCTCCAGATTTTGGAACGATCAGAATAATGGCTTATACGCCCCCACATGCAAATTCGTATTTTATATTTTTATACTTCCTCCTCCCTTCGATAATAAGTGAAATATAGGAATTTGGTATAAGATTTAATAAACATTACTTTCAAAAGTCAAAAAGTTATAAATACATCTCTATTATACTTCCTCCCTTTTTTTTTTAGCGACACATTTGCATAGTGTTTACTATTCACAGTTTAAACTTTAATTAGCTTTGGTAATTTACATTTAGGAAAAATATAGACATGTGGGATCTTGTTAGATTCGTCTAAATGTGAATTTTTTTAATATCAACTTTTTATAATTTTTACTTATTAATAATTGAAGATATTAATGGTTAAAATAATGCATTGGCAAACGTGAAAACAAGAAATGTGTCACTTAAAAAGAAACGGAGGAAGTATAAGCCAAGGGAGGTGTGATGTCCTCTTTTGAAATGATTAAAATACCCTTTATTAATTTAAAATAATATTTTTCTTTTTATAAAAAATTGAAAAATGAGAATCAATAAAACTTGTCATATGAATGGAATATGCAATACCATTTATAACTTGACAAACTAGATTGACAAAATCCATTAGAATCTTCAACCAAAAATAGTTAGCAACATATCGTGATAAAATAATATTTCATATTTACAAAGTTCAAACAATATGGTTTATTAACATTTATAATTGTTAAAAAAGTATACTAAAGTCGTTGAAAAGAAAATTATTAAATCATCGACCAAATTTTACAGTGACGGTATTGAACATTTAATTTAAAAAGATAATAACAACTACAAAAGAAACTCAATAATTTACATCACTATCAAAATACTTTAGATAAAAAAAACATGTCCATTTGTATATAACTACATAAGATCGTCACGCATCGCGTGCATATGCAACTAGTTTTTCATTATCAGAAGGAAGAGAGAAAAAAGCAAATCATACAAGTTTGTGATGGATATTCTTGTCATTTTGTTACTTTTTTTTTCCATCTAAGATATGTTTCACCTATTTTGAAACGTTTTAAAATAGTAAGTGTTTCATTTATTATGAAACGGAGGAAGTATAAAAATCCAAAAATTAATATTTTTTTTACCGGAAAGGAAGCCATTATACTACCTCTGTATTTTTTTAGTTGCAACATTTGCTTTTGTGACACTATTTATCAACCAACTTTGTTAAACTATCTTGCATCATTATATAAGAAAAAACATAGTAAAGTGGGGTCTTGTTAATTTCATCTCAATGCAAGGATTTCAAATATCAACTTTTTATAATTTTTACTTACATCCAATAAGAGATATTAACGTTCAAATAGTTGTCTCGACAAACATGAAAAAGCAAATCATGCAACTAAAAAAATATAAAGATAGTATTAAGCAACACACTTTGTCCGCCAGGACAAGGGACAAAAGTTCAACTGAGAGATCCTCCATTAAAATCCTCATTTAAAAAAATGACAACGAAAAAGAGAATTTAGTCATGGAGTGAGCCGCCTTATTGCATAATATGCTAACATGCGAAAAAGAGCAAAAATGAAAGGAATATTGCAACACTAAGATATCATCTACAATAACTTGGGTGCTTGTCCTGACTCTGTCCCCTTTTAGCAACTTGATCACTTCTAAGCAATCTGGCTCCACCTCAAGGCTCCTAAGCCAAGCTTCGAAAGCTATCTGAAAGCTATCTGCATACCGAACAAAGTAGCTTTAGCTTCAGCCTCCTCCGGAGTTCACTCCCCTTCCATCCACTTTCTTGCTGCCAAGATCACATCTCTGTAACCACTACACCAAGTCCACATTTTTCTTCTCTTATAGCCGCATTAGTGTTGAGCTTAAATAGAGCAATATTAGGCTTTGTCTAGTGCGACGAACCTGATTCATGACTAGGCATTATTCCATCCTCTCTCTTCATTGCCACTTCATAGTTATCAAGCAACTTCAAGGCTCTCTCACACGCCACATGTGCTTCAACTTTCCGATTCAAAAACTCATTCATTCCTCATGTTCCAGATTTGCCATAACACCATCATTATTATCTCTCAGGCTCACACAATCTGACATTGCGCCATCATTAGAAAGCACCACTTCGTAAAAGTGATGTCTCCAGCCATCATGTTGTCGAGCCTAGCAGGAGATAGGCGGCGCATATCTCTGTTATCATTGCACTTCAGCATCAGGTGCTCCACACTTTCACTCTCCTCCCCACATCTCGGACAATGGTAGTCTATCCTCATATCCCTCGCTGATAGCTTCCTTCTCATTAGGAGGCTATTAGTCACCACGCGCCAAACTTAATGCTTGATTTTTTGCGGGACCATAGAACCTCGAATCTTCTTCCACAAGTTTTTGTAAGGGTCACAATTCGAGCCACCCAAATTACCAATTCTTCTCTCTACTTCCAATTGTTAGGCACTCCTCATATTAAAACTCACCATTCTTTGTGTGACTCCACATAAGAAAATCGGGGCTATATTCTCCGCACACCTCACCTTCATGATAGCAGCCTACTCAGCACTCGTCACAAGTTGCTTCAGCTCCTCCACCAACCATCCTAACCCATCCTCCCTTCGCCAATCCCCCACCATCGTATGATTTTTCTCCACAGGTGGACTGGTAAAATTCTTTCCTCCGGGAGTGAGGGAAGCCATTTGTTCTTTCAAAATCTCACACTCCTTCCATCACCAATAATCCACCTAGATCCTTGGTACAACAACTCTCTAGTCCCAAGTATAGAGCGTCAAGTGTAGCATGAATTAGAGAGGATTTTTGCTTCCCAAAAGTTGGTTCGAGGAAAATACTTCCCTTCGAGAATTCTAGCTGCAAACGAGTCCGGGTTTGTTACCATTCTCCAACATTACTTTGCTAAAAGAGCATCATTGGAAGCACTTAGGTCTGTAAAGCCAATTCCTCCTCTAGCCTTTAGAAGGCACAACTTATTCAGCTAATGAGGGTCATTTTCTTTTCACTTCCTTTTTGACCCCACCAAAAATTTCTACACATGAATCCAAACAATTCACCATACTCTCAGGAATTTAAAAACACTACATAGCATAGGTAGAATTGCTTGGGCCACAAATTTCAATAGAACTTCTCTCCCCACTCTTGACATATATCTCTCCTTCCAACCCATAACCTTCTTCGACACTCGATCTTGAATCACTTGGAAAATAACTTTTTTAGATCTTCCTATAGAGGTACCAAGCCCAAAATATTTCTCGTGCTCTTCAATAGATTGGAAGTTCAACTTCGAAAGAAGTGTATATATTCTACAAATTGTTACTAACGATCCTACTGAAAGAGACCTTCTATTTTCCATGTTGTTTTTTTTTACTGGAAGCCAACTCATAAGTCATAAGAATCTCCATGATAGAGTCAACTTCATCTAATATTTAGAATTAGATTGAAATGAAAATTTTGAATCAGTTTGATTATAAATTTCAGATATAAGTGCTTTTTCAATTTTCAGGTAATCTCAAGAAAGAAAAAATGTGGCATGTGGCATTGATGGGGAAGGCAATCAGGTTGGGCTAGGTCATGTTTGTGTTTGGTTCAATATGAATGTGTCAAAAGTCTCTTAACCCAAACGTAACCAATTTAATAAATAGGTTGAAAAACTCAATTCTGATCTAACCTATTTAATAAACAGGTTAACTGTATAACCCGTTTAACTCATTTAATCATATTATTATTATAATGAAAAATAATTATTTTCTTGAAAAGCTAAATGAGCAAATTCACTACTGGAAGTATGCATGTTTAGAGTTTTTTTAGGATAATTATGACCTATTTTAGCGATATTATTTTACTGTTTTTTAAACCAAACTTGAAATATCAATATATTTTTTTCAAAAATTTTCTACACTTATAAGTTAATAAGGTTAAATTAAGTCATTCCAGTCGAAAATGTCTACCTGAACCTAACCCGTTTAATGAAATGGGTTAATTGTGTAAATTGGTCAAAAATCCCAACCCTAACCTGCTTATTTCAGGTTAGGTTGGGCTCGAGTTGGGTCAACGTTTGCCAACCCTACTAACATAATAATAAATTAGGTTATATGTGGGAAATAAAAAATAAATTACTGCATATAGTATTTGTTTAGCAAAACTAGTTGTTATTGTGGATATGAGTTGTTGTCGTAGTGGCTATTGATTGGTTAACAATTACAGTAGTTATTAGTTGTTGCAGTTCTGGTTAATTGTCGCCTTGTATATGTTAGAGGTTAAAAACAGTTAACTATGGTATATGCATATAAGTATGTTCGGTAGTAGTAGTGGTTGATACATCGATTTCTTTACTCTATAAAGTTATTTCTACTATGATCAATTTTCATAGAAAAAAAAAAATACTCTAAATCGAAAGAACAAAAGAAATGAAGAGAGTATAAAAGAAACAACGTTTTAGACATACTTAAGGGAAACTTAACTATGAACTTTACTACAATTTGATTACAGTAGTTAGATGGCTAATATGAATGTTCATTTTTGAAATAGTTACACATAAAAAATGAGTTTATAACTCTTAATTAATTATAAATTACATTTTAGGCTCAGATAATGTCCTAACTTTTTACTTCTGTTATGTTTTAGTTATTTAAGATAGTTAATGTCATCTTCAAGATAAATGTGGAACATTCGACATCCTCGTGTGGCGAAAAATAATATTTTTCGCTTGTTATTTACGAGAGGTCAATGGGGGATGTTGGAGAGATGGAAAAAAATTCTATTGAATTAAGGAGGTAATGTGTAACAAGCAGTTGACATAGATGCTTTAAGATGTAGAGGAGGGAAGAAAACACTTTGGGAGGTAGGGTGAAAGTTACAATCTCAATATAGATTAGCCCTAAAACAAAATAATTTCGATTTTTGTTTTTTCAGTGTTGATCCAAGTCAAATAAGGACTCGGTCCAAACCGAAATGGTATTTTATATTCTAGTTTGGGTCCAAATTGAAAAACCAAATTTTTTTTGACCAAACTATTTAGCTTTGTTGCCGGCTCATGTTAAAAAAAATGGTCTCATATCTAGGTTTTAGTTACTAGTAAATGAAAAATATAAAATTTATTAAAAATATTATTTCAATGGGCTTTTTTTGAAGATTGGGCCAACCTAAATACAGTCTCATATTTTGTTCGACTTTTTTTATCCAAACTCACTCAAACCAATCCAAATCCATACCAAATTATACAAAAAATTCAAGTCTAGACCAAACATAATTCTAAAAATCTGAACAAAATTTCTGATTCGGTTTGGTTGGATTGAATTTCGGTTTTAAAACCCCATTGAACGTACACCAACACCACAATCTCTATTATATAAGGGAAGGGGGGAGCAACGGTGTCCTCTTTTGAAATGCCTTTTTTTTCCCCCTTCTCTTTCTAAATTACAAAAGGAATGTCAAAATCAAAGTCGTCGGCACTCAATGAAAACTAACGAAAATTAATTTACAACACTCACTCACAAATCACTTAAAAGAAGAAATTTTACAAATCACTCATACAATTGACAAAATCAAGTTATAAAAATCACGCAATCACTCAAATAATCAGGAAACTTTATTAAAACTTAAAATTAACATATAAACTAAAACTAATAACCTAGAACATCAATACATACAAAAACATTTACAAAAATTTACTTACAAATCACTATTCTCAAGAACCATTCATAATTAATGGTGAGTCATGATAAAAAATAGTGATTATTATTACAAGGAAAAAAATTATTTACTTTTTTATAGTGTTTCCTATTTATAATGAAACTTTTACATATATTTGGACCTATTAGTTTCTATTATATAATAGTGATTGATTATCAAGATAAAAAGGTTTATGTAAAATATCATTTAAGAATTAGAGTACAACATATCTCTATTATATAAGGGAAGGGGGAAGTTATGGTGTCCCCGAATGAAGAGATATGTTACTCCCTTCCCATTCTAAATTACAAATTCACTTACAAATCAAAGGGGGCTTCAAACAAAAATACCAAAAATATAATTATAACAATCACTCACAAGTCAACTAAAATCATAAAATTACATAATTTACTTTATTCAAATCACTAAAATGAGGAAACTTTACAAAAACTTAAAAATTCACTTACAAACTACAACCTATAAAAAAAATTGACTTGAAATCAAAGTGTCCACTTTCTTTACAATTTATCAAGTACTGTACTTAATTCAAAAATCAACTAAAAAATTATAATATTAGAGATCATAAATAAATTCAATAAAATTTCTATTTTGTTCATATAATTTAACTTTATGAAAAGTAAAAAAAAAAAAAAAACTAAAAGAATGGTGAGAGACTTAAGTGACAAAAACTAAACCAATCAAATTTTGCAACTAAAAACAATTATACTTCGTATGTCTAATGTTCAAATTTTAACTCTTATGCCGAAGAAAATCGAGTTTACGTTTCGGAAAAAATCCAAGCACGCATCGCGTGCAAAAAATTCTAGTAGTCTCTTGTTAAAAGTTTTAGAAATCTAATTACTTGTGTAAATGAGATATAATTATAGGACCTTGTTATATCTTATTTTGAAATACTTCCTCCAGTTTTTTAAAATCGTAACATTTTGCTTAATTGGAAGTTTCATATATATTACTTGCAACGTTTCCTTATTTGGTAATATCTTCTCCCAATCCCTCTTATATCACACAATCCTACTTATCATTTAGTATCTCTATCTCTTTCCTATTCGCATCGATTTTTTTTTTAAAATATGCCAACGGGTATGTTACAATTATTATAAAACGGAAAAAGTACTAAACAATGTTATATTGCTACCATCGTTAAGTTCTTACTTCTCATTTTAAATGTCACGTACTTAATACCTTCTAACTAATGTCGTCTTAAACTATTTGGGGGTCCTGTGCTATTTATAAAATCACATCCAAGCTAAGAGCTTTGAGATATATTCATCTCTTTTTTTCATAATCAAGCAACCTCTTTTTTAATAATCCTTATTTTATAATTAGATAATCAAAGAAGTTTAGATGTTTTACATATTGAAAAACAATGAACCAAGCAAGGATTAGCGTAATGGTAAAGGTTTGGCCTCATGAGATCAAACCCCATTATAGAATTTTTGGGGGTGAGGTTTCCCTTACCATCCCCTTTCCCTCCTAAGGAGTCTGACCTGCAAATCTAACTGGTTAAATCTGAGCGTGTTATTAGTTCAGTAGGGCCCTTCATCTAATCTTATCTTAAATAAAAAAAATATTGGAAACCAATGAAAAAAATCATATACAAAATTTAAAGTTTTCTATAGACTTGTAATAAGGTGTAGAATGTAGATGACTTATCCTTTTATTTGAATGGAATTTTCATTTCATATGGACATGATTATATGAATAATTATTAAGGTGAAATAATAAAAAAAAAGGAAAAATTATTTTAATTAAGCCAACTTTTGCGTGGTCTTCCAATTTCAAGTCTAACTTTTGATTATTCCTAGTCAAGTCAACTTTGTAGCATCATTAATTTTAATTAGGATAAATGACCGGTAACCTGATAAATTGGTAAATAAAAAAGTTTACCCATTAACCAACCCAAAAACTGATAACCCACCCATTAACCAACCCAAAACTGAAAACCCACCCAAAACTGAAAACCCACCCAAAAACCGAAAACCACCCATTAACCCATAATAACACCATCTCCACCCCACCCACAACAACAACAGCCCCACCACCCCCTCCCCGTCCCCTTTCAAATCCCGCGCCTCCCCCTTCCCCACCCCTTTGACCGTGCCTCCCCCTCCTCACCCCTTCGAATCGAATCCCGCGCCTCCCCCTCTCCCACCCTCGTCGTTTCTGCCCAGAAAGAAATGGAGGAGGCGGCATAGGTCGAGGTAGGTCGGGGAAATCATTCCCAAATAGAGAATCGAAGTAGGCGCAGCGCTGATTTGAAGGAGGACGGGGACGAGTGCGCCGGTGAGAGTGAGGAAGGAGGACGGGGACGAGTGCGCCGGTGAGAGTGAGGGAGGGGGAGGTGTGGGGGGGGCTGCGTGGGGAGGAGGAAGAGTGTTGGTGGGCGAGGTGGGGGGAGAGGTGGGGGGGTACTGCTAGTGGAAACGCTGCCCGGGCAGGGGAGGGGAGGAGTGGGGTGGGGAGACGCTGCTGGTGGGGGTGCAGGGGCAGGGGCAGGGGCAGGGGCAGGGGAGGGGAGGGGTGGGGGTGGGTGCGGGGTGGTCCTAAGGGAGAGGGAAGAGAAATATGACAGGAGGAGGAGGGGAGTAGGAGAGAAAATAAAACAAAAAAATAGCCTAACAGTCATTTGGCAACACGTGGCACATATAACCTACTTAATAGGTCATAAACAGGTTAAAACTCAATAGAAGAAAATATCCCCACAAGCCTAACTCAATCAGAGATAACCAAAAGTTAGACTTGAAATTGGAAGATCACGCAAAGATTGACTTATTTTAAAACATTTTTTCCTAAAAAAAAGGCAATAGACCTAGTTTTTTGAAAAATAATAATTTAGAAGGGTGGAAAATATTAATAGCCAAGTTTCCAAAAAATAATTTGGTTAGAATGGCTATGAAAAAAAAACTATATAAAATATAAAAGAAATAGGAGGTTTTTCCAACAAAAAAAAAAAACTTAGAAGCGGGACCAAAAACTACGACATTAGAGTTCGAACACGCGGCCTACAGGACATTGGAGATTTGTACCGCTACTCCAAGCATTTAGTATGTAAGTACTACTACATCCCTTTTCTTTTTGTCTTAGTTTGGGACCCCTCTAACATATTGGGTCCTGTGCTAAGGGACAACTTGCACAGGCTCTTCACTGACCTTGTTTGTAATTACAGGGGATAGTATCATATTATATTAGTATAGACAAACAAATAGATTTTTCTCGAGTTTTCTTTAAATAAAATGAGCTAGCAACTTACTATAAATATAAGTACATGCTTTATAGATCTAATATATTAGTACCTCCGTTCATTTTTAACCTACATATTTTTCTTTTCGGGTTATTCATTTTTAATGGTTACACTGTTACTTTATCTATATAAGGTTAAATGCTCAATTATTTGTCTCCACTTTTTTCCCGCGTGTGGTCCATCACTAAATAAATTAATCCACTACCTACCTCATTTTTCTTCCTCCTCTATTTTTTTATTTACTTTTTGTGCTTCTTATATTTTCACACACTTTTCATAATTCCTCTCTCCTGTCTCCTACTTTTTCACTTTTTCCTTAGTTCTACTGAAAAACAAATCTTGTAAATTAAATAAAAACAGAGGTAGTATATGAATAAGATGACCTAATCTCAATTACGACTTACAATAGTATTTGTTTGAAAAGTAAGTTGCGTCATGATTTGAGATATTGAGTACTTTTAGTTGTTCTTGCTGTTAAGCAGGTACCTAGAAACCTGCTAATTTTTTTTGAATTTTTGAGACAAAATCTAAAGTACTAGTCTTTTGTGTATTAAATATTTGTGATTGTAATTGGTTGCTTTGTATCGATCAACTGAATCCAAAGATATAATTTAACAAAATTTGGTTTACATATTAGAATACATTTAATTAATTAATTTGGTTCAAGTAATTTACAATAGTATGAGGTGTGATACCTGAGTGCCTTGAATCTAGTGAAAGAGCGGCGAAATCGGAGGAGACGAGTGCTCGCCCGGTCAACCGGACAAGTCTCACCCGAAACCAGGCGAGTGATCAGGAATAAAGACTCTCAAATATGCTTGCGCGCCTAACCGAGTAGCTTGGTCCGGGAGACCGGGCGGTTTGGCCTGGGTGACCGACTGGGTTTTCAACGCGGGTTCGACGATTTTGTATCGAGTTATATATATACTTAACCTAATTCGTTTAAAAGTCGTCATTAGTGTTTTTACACATCTGTAATATGAAATTCCTCAAAAGGCAACAAAACTTTTCTCTTTCTACCCATAAACGTAGCCAACACTCCGTTGTATCTGTGTGTTTTTTTTATTGTTTTCTTTATTCATTATTTGTTCTTTCTCACATCCAATGTAGCAATGTGGGTCATTTTGAAGTATATATTAGTATATTATGTAAATTGTTACTCATATTTTTTTCAATTGATATGGCAAAACGGTTAATAGTACCACATAAGTACCAATTGAAAAAGTTTTGGTTATTTATTGATTTTTTTTTGTGTCAATTGAAATTATTAGATACCAAAAGTTAGTCTCCCGCTAACTGATACAATACTTTCCCCACTATACTATAGATCTTTGATGAACTTAATTTATTTTTAATTCCTTAATATTTATGCTTAATTTAATTATTTTTTTTATTAAAACTTATTTTAATAGGAATTGAGCCTAACACATTTATCTTCATTCAACAATTTTACATGGACCTAGTCTACACTGATATTAGTGGATCAAAGCTACTCATGTGATATAATGACCTTTTTTCCCCATAGTCATTTTTTATGGGATCATATATAGTCATTAGTCACCCTTTACAATATAAAGTTACATCAGTCTATACTCTACCACTATCTAACAATAATAGCGTTTTTCTTTTTCCATACAGTCATCCTTACTTCATTATTTTATTGTAATGAAAGTTACAATTTATAACACAAATAACTTTTTTCCCCACATAGTCACCTTTACAACAATAAGCGGCACGACTGGGTTTTCGACGTCGGTTCGATGATTTTGTATCAGGTTATAAATATGTTTAACCTAATTCGTTTAAAAGTCGTCATTAGTGCTTTATACATTTGTAATCTGGAATTTCTCAAAGAGCAATAAAACTTTTCTCTCTCTCTGTCCACGGACATAGCCAACACTCCGTTGGTGAACCACGTTAAATATGTGCCTTCATTATTATTTTCTTCGTTCATAATTTTTTTTTCTCACATCCATTATAACAAATTGGTATCAAAGCTTTGCTTTTCGATCTAAGTGAGAAAAATGTCTGGGATGAATGTGAAAATTGATAAATTCAATGGGAAAAATAGTTTTAGTCTGTAGCAAATCAAGATACGGGCTTTACTGAAGCAACAACGGTCGTGGCCTGGATCCAGTTACCACTGAGATGACCATTATGGAGGAGAAGTCATATTCAATTATTGTGTTGCATCTTGTTGATGATATAATCACTGAAGTCACGGAGGAGGAAACCGCATCTCCTCTGTGTTAAAACTGGAGAGTTTGTATATGATAAAATCTCTAACCAACAAGTTGCTTTTCAAGCAACGTCTGTTCATTCTGCGCATGATAGAAGGTACACCTCTAAGAGATCACTTAGATCAATTAAAATACGATTTTGTTAGAATTGCGTAATATTGATGTTAAGGTGGAGGATGAGGATGCTGCCTTAATTCTGCTTGTGTCTTTGCCATTTTCATATGAAAATTTTGTGCAATCTTTCATTATTGGTAAAGATTATGTGTCCCGAGAAGAGGTTAGATCATCTTTGCATACTCGGAAATTGTGTCATAAGGGCATCTGATAGTACATGTACAGATAATCAAGCCTTTGAATTAGTGACCATTAGTAGTAAGGGACGTAGGGATTTTGGATTTCAAGAAATTCAGAAATTCCAAAGGGGGTCCTAAACCTAATGGTATCTGTAATTACTGTAAGGAGAAGGGAAATTGGGAAAAGGGATGTCCTAAAAAGAAGAATCAGGAAAATAAATTTGGGTCTAGTTTTTTGCTGCTAATGCGGTAGAAAATTCGAATTCTGAGGATGATCTTGATTTAGTTGCTAATGAACACACATACTGCAATGATGTGTGTTTTTTTATATTCTGGAGCGTCGTATCATATGAGTTCTCGTATGGAGTGATTCACTACTTATGATCATAGTGAAAAAAAGCCCATTTGATGCAGTCAAAACCGGACTTACTGATGCGGTTTTGGTCTGCATCAGATGGGCCCGCAACAGCTCACCAAAAAAAAGATGCGGTTAAAAACCGCATCAGTATAGTGAGAATCTGATGTGATTTTCCACAATAACCGCATCAGATTGTGGGTGTTGACAAATAAAAAAAGTGGTGCGCATCAGGTTTTCACAAGAAGCATGAAGCAGCGCCAAAAGAAAGTCAACTATATATGGCATTTTACTACTGACAACAGACAACAATTTTTCATATAAAATATAATCAATAATTTTACATATATACAAAATACAGAAAAAAATAATTATACATCAAATTAAAAAATGAAACTGTATTCAAAAAATACAAAAATCTGACAAACTTGTAAAAAAAAATAATAAAAACTTACAAAAATATATATAACATATAAACAGAATCTAAAAGAGAAAGAAAAAAAATTGAAAACTAAAATACATAACTAAAATCCTAGATCTATAAAACGAATGACGATTATGAAGAGAATGGTGACTAACACTGCAGTCTGCAAGACAGTTGGAATAAGCTCTATCAAGATCTGGACACATGATGCTACATTATGCACTTTGAATAATGTCAGGGATGTTCCACGGATGACCAAGAGTCTGGTTATGAGGTGTGATAGCTGATAGACATCTATCTATCGAAGTATGTGTAAGATCTAGTGCCTTGAATCTAGTGAAAGAGCGGCTAAAACGGAGGAGACGAGTGCTCACCCGTTCGGGAGGGGTCACTTGCCCATGCGGATCGGCTCATCATCGGGCGAGTGATTGGGAATAAAGATCGTTAAAATATGCTTGTGCGTCCGACCAGGCAGCTTGGCCCGACGACCGGGCGACTGGGTTTTCGACGCAGGTTCGACGATTTGTATCGGGTTATATAGATACTTAACCTAATTCGTTTAAAAGTCGTCATTAGTGTTATTACACATCTGTAATCTGGAATTACTAAAGGAGCAATAAGACTTTTTCGTCTCTCTGTCCGTGGACGTAGCCAACACTCCGTTGGTGAACCACGTTAAATCTGTGTGTTATTTATTATTTTCTTTGTTCATTATTTGTTTTTTCTCAAATCCGTTATAACAGTATGGGACATTTTGAAGTATATATTAGTATATTATATGATTGGTAGTTTGGTACTCATATTTCTTTCGGTTTATATGGCAAAACGGGAAATGGTACCACATAAGTACGAATTGAAAGAGTTTTGGTTATTTATTGATTTTTTTTGTGTGAATTGGAATTATTAGATACCAAAAGTTCGTCTTCCACTAACTGATACAATACTTTTCCCACTATACTATAGATCTTTGATGAACTTAATTTTTTTTTTACTTCCTTAATATTTATGTTTAATTTAATTATTTTTTATTAAATAAACTTATTTTAATAGGAATTGAGTCTAATGCATTTATCTCCATTCAACTATTTTACATGGACCTTGTCTACACTGATATTAGTGGATCAAAGCTACTCATGTGATATAATGACCTTTTTACCTCCATTTAGTCATTTTTTACGGGATCATATATAGTCATTAGTCACCCTTTACAATCTAAAGTTACATCAGTCTACACTCTATCATTATCTAAACAATGATAACGTTTTTTCCCCATACAATCATCCTTACTTTCTTCATTAGTTTATTGTTATGAAAGTTACACTAACACAATAACTTTTTTCCCTACATAGTCACCCTTTACAACTATAACCACTTTTCTTTTATATTTATTATTTTTAAATACGGACCACTCTTTTTCATAAATTGTCATGTTATCCGCCATTCGTAATTATGTATACGTCCATATTTATAAAAAATATAAGAATATTTATCTCCCATTCTCACTAAGAATGACAACGGGTTGGACTTGGAACGAATTATGGATAATCCGACCTAAAAGAAGTCGAATTTTAAACCCGAGTCTGACTTAGAGAATTCGAGTACGGGCCGACTTAAAATCCTAATATCTGGCTGTGTAACACCCCGTAATTTTGACCCTTTATTTTTTGGTGTTTGTTTATTTTAAAATGGTATTTTCCCTTCTCATAAAAATATACAATTTATTATTTGAATTATTTTGGAACATGTTATGAAAATGTGTATATATATTTATATGTTTTGATATATTTATATATATTTATTTTAAGTTGTTAGATATTTATTTTAAAGGTTATATTAGTTTCGTTATTTATTTGGGTGTTTAGAATCCGGTTTTTGTCACGTAGCATTTTTGTAATGTTGTTGGACCGACTTGGATGATGAAATGTTGCATTGCTTGTGGCGTGTCATGCTAGCCAAAAATTAGCAATTATGTTGTGGAGGATGAAGAGTTTTGGTGCGTGCTTATGAAGCTAACCTTTGAGTCTCTTGTAACTCCCTATTTAATTCCCCATTAATCCACCTTCATAATCACCTTTAAACCTTTGCTTTATAAGGTTATTAATCAGATGAAGCTGCTGCATTGTAACCCCCATTCTCGACCAACCATTAGAGAGGAAGAGAAAGAGTTCTTCTCTCTTCTCGGTTTTCGTCCATTTCTGCACACCCATTTTCTTTGCATCATATCTCCTTTGTTTCTTATCCGAATTGAGCGTGTGAGTAGTCAAAATCTATCTACTCGGAAAGATCTTGCTCGTGGTATAATTTTTTTTTGAAGAAAGAGGAAGACGCGACTGCAGTTTTCGTTGCAATCAGACGAGTCATCCGGTTTTTTGTTCCCTGTCACACCTTCACTAAAATAACTGTATCCAGAGATCTAACCGTTGGATCATCTTAAAATTTGTACAGAAATTTTATGACATCTTGTTCTTTATTTTGACCGGAGAGATTTGGAATCCGAGATTTCGATCACCGGTAATCATGGTCAGAACAGAGCAGTACGAAAAAAATGATTGTTCAACATTTGAGAAGAAAATGCCTACTGACTTGTTGCTACAATTATTGTTCATGGAGGAGTTGGATTGCTTGCATATTTCTCGAATCTCGTTATACTCAGCTCTCCTCCCGATGATCCAGGTAACTAGCGTTATTCTAGTTCGATAAAGAATAGATTGTGAACTTAGGTTGTTAGAATCACTTTCGAGAACGTAGTATCATGCTTAGAGGATTTCATGATTGAAGTTATATGTAGTTTCATGGTTGTTGGTGTTGTTTTCATACCTTGGATTTCTACTATGATCATCTTGTTAAGTTTTGTTGATTAGTTGTATCCTTGTTGTTGTTGTGGTTAAATTGATTCATTGGTTCACTTGGGTTATCTTTGGATCTTGAGAAGTTGTCGTTGTTGATGAGATTTAGCCTCAAGTGAGGATGATTGGTGTTGTGTTAGGCATGTATGCTAAGTGTGTTAGAATAAGTTTTTGGTTGATTTACTTGGATTGCGTCTTGGAATCTTAGTTGTCGTTGTTGTTATTGGTGAAGTATGGATGTTTGTGGAAGTGCTTGGCGTGTGTGTCGATGTGTCATTGAGGTTGGAGTAGGCGTGGGTGGCTGGTGCTAGCCTCGAAGGAGTAGGCGTGGGTGGGTGGCTGTCGCGACCCGCGATGCTCGTCGCACCTCGCGACGAGGGGTCTAGCTCTTGAGTCGTGCTGTTGCGTTTTTGTTTCCTTTTGGTCTATAGCTTGTGTACCTTTGCTTGAGTTGTCTTAGATATTTATACCAAGGGTGTTTGAGTATTGTTTGGTTGACTTAAGTGTTACATTAAGGGTATGTGCCCTATTTTGTTGGGAAGCCTATGGTTGTTTGGTTTGGAGTATGTTGAGGGCTTATGCTTTGTTGTGTATTCTCACGATTGAACCTTGTTGGTTAGTTGGATTTGATTTGTTTGTATACCTTGCTGTGTATACATTTGAATGTTGGATTTGATGAATTTTGCTTGTATACCTTGTCGTGTATACAATTGAATGTTGGAATAGATGGATCTTGTGTGTACCTTGTCGTGTATACATCGTATTTGGTTGGGTTTGATTGATCCTATGGATGGGATGATCCTAGGAATTTGTGTTTGATTGACCCTATGAACGGTATGGTTCTAGGAATTTGCGTTAGTTGATTTTAAGAACGGTATGGTTCTAGATATATGTGATCCTAAGAACGGTATGGTTCTAGGAATTTGTGCGATGATCCTAAGGGCGGCATGGTCCTAGGAATTTGTCTTTGATTATTCTAAGGGCGGTATGGTCCTAGAAATTTATGCTCGCTAACCTAAGGGCGGTATGGTCCTAGGCTTTGGTTACTTAACCTTGGGCGGTATGGTCCATTGGTTCACTACGGGTGGTATGATCCGTAGAATTTAGCTATTCGAAAAGGGCGGTATGGTTCCTCGAATATGCTGGCTATTCGAAAAGGGCGTTATGTTCCTCGAATATGCAACGTAGGCCTTGGGCGGTATGGTCCAATGAGTCTACTCACAGGCGGTATGGTCTGTTATGTTTGAGCTTGTGGACCGCATTTGTTGCATTTGTTGCAACGTTGACCGCATTAGTTGCATGTTTGTCGTTTTTACCTCGTAGTGAGTACGGTCGGTTGCTTATGATAATTTGTACCTCATAGTGAGTAACGGTCGGTTGCTTATGATAATTTGTACCTCATAGTGAGTACGGTCGGTTGCTTATGAATATTGCGCACCTCGTACTAAGTACGGTATCTTGATAATGTGTTCTTTGATGTTGCTTCTAATTTTTTTTAAGTTCATTATCTGTTCCTATTTGGACTGGGAGAACTGCTAGTTACTCCCCACTGATTGTGGAAGTTGTTGTATATTTTGCAGGTTATGTTGATGGGAATCTTCTTTGGTTTTGGGCTCGGGTTGAGTTGTGAGCATTAAAAAGCTAGGTGTTTCAGGCCTAGACTTTTTATTAGTTTGATAGTCAGCTTATCTCTTTTAGATATTACTCTAATTAATTTAACTTATTTATACTATTTACTTATGTTGGTTTATCACTTAGTTATGACATCGCATTTCTTGTAGTAGTGACATTCCCAGAAGACGATGTTTCCGCCATCATCCTATTAATACTATTATTATTTCTTTCGTTTCCGCTTTGAAATTTTGGGGTGTTACAGACTGGATCCGACTTTTTTCCCGCCTTTTTTTAACGGAAAAATCTTCTTTAATGCAAATAATCTGATCATTTTTTAATAATTATATGGAAATCTTATATATTACATATAATCTAAACATTACTATTATTTTAACAATCATTTCTTCAATGAAAAATGCAATTGTCTCAAAGTTTAAGGCATATTATACATGCATAATAAATTAATATAAATAAAAAAGGGAGAAATTGACTTAAAGTCGGAGTCAAATTCAAATGTCGGACTTTTTTATGAGATTCGACTCCAACCCTCTACGACTCGGAGTCGGAATTTTTAAACGAATTACATTCAGATTTTTTTTTTTTAGGAATCCACTCGAATTTTTTCTTTTCGTATTAGAGCAGACTAGGTTCGCGTCGGAAATGGATTGCCATACCTAAATAGGCTAAATTGTCACTTGTCAGTGTCATACTGCCATCACTTGGCGCGCCAAAATGCATGCGCGTTTCGAAACTGATAGTTTGGCAAACCCTAAAATTGCTCTTATTTTCGTAAATCATGCTTAAGAGGAAACCATCTTCTCCGAACCACGATCAGGTTGTCTGAATTCGATCGTTATAGGTAAGATAATCCCAATTTCTACTAAATTTACGGGTATTTTCTAAATTATGAAGCTGTTATATCTGGTTTGGACCTCATTGTTTATTTTGTTGAGTGAAGATTTGAATTTTCTGAAATTCTGGTACGAAGTTTTTAAGAAAATTGTAGTGTTCTGGATTGCATTTTGGGTAAGTGTTACTATTGAGCACTTGGGTAAGTGGTGTTTTTTTTCCTATAGATGTGTATGATCTTGCATTCTTGCTGATAATCAAGATTTGGGGTTTTATTTGTTATAGTAATAGTGACTTGCAAGTTGCCAGTAGCATGGATATGAATTAGCTTAGATGGTAAGATTTTGTAATTCTTCCCGATATCTGAGGTTTCATGTAAGAGGAAAATCCACATGTGAGAGTCGCACATCGTTGAAGGAAGAGAAAGAGGATGACTAACATAATACTTCCTCTTAAGTTTTTTTTATCGCACCATTCTTGACACTATTTATCAACCAACTATGTAACCTATCTCGCATCATTATATAAGAAAAAACATAATCAAACGAGTCTTGTTAGATTTATGATTCAAATATTAAATTTTTATAATTTTTACTTATACACAGTTAGAGATATTTAATTTTAAGAAACCTCTTGGCACTATTTATCAACCAACTCTCTTAACCTATCTCACATCATTATGTAAGAAAAAAATAGTGTCAAAACGGGTCTTGTTAGATGCATCTCAATGCAAGGATTCAAATATAAAATTTTTATACTCTTGACACTTATCAAGGCACGTATGATAAATTGTTGTTTGGTTATCAATTCTTATTTTATTGAAAACTAGATGTGATAGGAGTTAGTAGTTAGTAAAAGTAGTATTATTTTATTTTAAAGAGAGAGAATGTAGGTCATGGTTAGAGTTGATAGATAATAAGAGTGGTATTATTTTATTTTTAGGAGAGAGAGTGTGGGGGCAACAGTGAAAAGGTAGAATGATTAAAATAATAGTGGATCATATCCCAAAATTAAAGTGTAAAGAGTATTCTAGGACACATAAAAAGGGAAAGTGTAAAGAGTATTCTAGGACGGAGGGAGTAATTTTTACTTAGACGCAATTAGAGATATTGACGTTTAAGAAACCTCTTGGCAAACGTGAAAAAGGAAATGGTGCAATAAGAAAATACAGAGAAAGTATGTGTAATGGGCTACCCCACTTATTGCCAATTGGTTTTAGGATTGAATCCTGTTGGGTTTGTATGTGGTGATTGGTGGGACTTCCCCAATGTGGATGTGTGTTAGACCTTGAAAGTCCCCATTTCTTAACCCATAACTTGAGGAAGTTATGGGAGGTTTATATAATGCGTCTGCTGATCACGTTCGAGGTTGTAAAAGTTGCAACAATAAAAGCTAAGTACACAAACTCTAGAACCAAAGTTTAATTCTAGTGTTGACTGAAAGGAATTTCTTAGGGTAAATCACTTAAATGAGGCCTTCCTAACTCATATTATATCTTTACGGATAAAATCGATATGTTTTTAAAGTTCATTTTGTGCTTTCAGTGTAATCAAATTGAATATGTTTGTAGAGGTGTGAACTATTTTGCTATGTTATTCTGTCAGGATGTCAATGTGTTTAGGATTGATTGTTTTCTTTTCAAAAGTATCTGCTAGAAACCAGAAAACTACTTTAAGGCAAAACTCAAGGATATGGATGTATTAATGGAAATAAATCACCAATACAAACTCACTTTCGAGAGGTGAGGACTCTCCCATGGTACTCTATTACAAGATATTTTTCATGATATCCTCACTATTCCTAAGCTCCTCTTATTTATAGACTTACTACTGCAGCTACCAGTGCCACGTCACTGCCTTTCCACTCCCCTATTCTGGTACTATTCTCCTGCTTCATTCTCTCCACTACTCTGGTACCCAGTCATCATCACAGGAGAATAATCATTCTCTTTTCGCTGAGTCACTTCTGGCTGTTGAGGGTTAATACCTCTTTTGCCCCTTCTAGAGTATGTGATAAGGACCCTTCCAGATTGATTCGTTGCAGTATCTTAAGTACCTATACCTCTAATCTGTTAAGGGGCGGCCTGATTTTCCATGGCCCTTCTCTGCGAAATGATTAGCTAATAACCATGATCGGATACTCAATCCAATGATGGGCTACAACAATGCTTTCTTATACAATATCAAGTTGGTGGATATAGGTCCTCTAATGTATAATGCTACGAACTGAACCTAAGACAGAATTGTACATGGAGCAGGAGTCTAGTTGAGAAGTGAACTGATACGAGTAAAGAGCCAAAGTGAAAGTGAGAAACAGGAACCATAGAGAATTAATCATGGTTATGCTTATCAATCATTAGAAAATAATTATAAGAAAATCAATTATATTAGCTTCAAAGAATAAGTGAAATCTGGGAATTGTTGCAAAATGTGCTGTATGAATTGTGGGGCTATGTATATGTAGATTGTGAAAGCTAAGGAGCAGTTATATTAGATGGAAAGGCGGAAATTTATGTGTACATGCTGAAGCAGCACAAGACATTGGGACAGCATCTCGGAATATTAAATCAGTTGGAGATGATGGTAGTGATATATTGTGGAGGAAGTTCAACATCAATGACTGTGGCGCAACAAGGTGAAGTTACTTGTCATGCTTCTATGGAAGATGCAAATGTAGTGGTCCAAATAAGTGGGTATTCTATTAGCATTGATTTGGATAACAAAACAAGTCGGTCAATTAGTGCAGGTACGGACAATGTCAGTTCAGCAAACGAACAAGGTTGTATTGCAGCAATAGAGGCACCTAGAGTTGGGATGGTGTTTGGAAGTTGGGAGGAAATCAAGATATATTATCGATAATATGGGAAGCAGCAAGAATTAGGTGTGATAAGGCCTTCTTGTCAGTGGAAGGAGAAGAACGAAGACCAAAGGAGCATAAGATGGAAGTGTGAATGCGCAGGGAAACCAGACATGAGGCGAGGGCAACAGAGGAAGGGAATTTCTGTGAGCAGAAATAGGGATGATGTGTCTGAAGAAGAATAACCATTAATCTACGGGTTGGCGAGCTTTGCAGGACAAAGAGATGTGAGTGCAGTGCAATGGTTTATGCAAAGGCCCTGCCAGATGGAAGTTGACTTTTGAGCAAAGTGGTTCTGGAGCACACAAATCACAATCTCGAGCCTAACATATGTAGGGACATAAAGCAGAATAACGAAGTATTGCCAGGTCAGAAAAGGAGAAAGTTTTCCCCAAAAGAAGCAGGTTTGATGGTACCCCAAAATGCACAACTACGTGGCAAATAAAAAAGATAGCTTTAATCATATGACAGCTAGAAAGATAGACATGCATTATGCTACAATGGGGGAAAGATGATTGAAGTTAATGGATGGAGATGCAAATGCAATCGTGAGACATTTCACGAGATGCACCACTGTAATCAGAACTTTTTCCATCTGATTAGGCATGAAGAAAATGGTGTTTGGAAGATGTGTTGTGGGTTGATGCAAGTAGGGCAGCATACGAAGAGTTTTGTGATGTGGACCATGTGGTATGTTTTGATAAAACTTGTCTGACGAGTGAGTATGACTTGCCATTGGTGAAGTTTGTTGAGATTAACAATCATGGGAAAAGTGAAAACAATCTTGTTTGGCTGTGCATTGGTGTCGTACGAGGAAATGGAGATGTTTGAATGGGTGTTTAGAACATGGTTGCTGTGCATGGGTGATAGATCACCACAGGTCATTCTAACTGATCGAGCTTCTTCCTTGAGGAAGGCTTTGGCGACAAGGATGCCACTTGCCAGAGACGAAGCATATATGGTCTTTATGGTACATTGTGCAGAATTTCACCAAGAACTTAAGATCACTTCCAAGGTACCAAAAGTTTAACAAGGAATTGAAGAATGCAATTTGTAGCTTCAATACAGCTGATGAGTTTGAGAGACGTTGGATAGGTGTGATTGAAGAATGTCAACTTCAGGAAAATGAATGACTATGATGCTTGTTTGAGGAGATATAGTTCCCTGCTAACATAGAACACTTGATCTTGGCCGGAATTAGGTCAACAATGAGGGTGGAGAGAATGTAAATATTTTTGATGGATTTGTTAAAAAGACACCAAGTTGAGTGAGTTTATTGAGGGGGTATTGCTTTGGCATGGAGAAGAGGGTTGGATATAGAAGAGCAAGAGACTGCAAATGCAGACAGTGAATGTTATGTAAGAGGTTTGGCCACAAGCTTTGAAGTTGAGACTTGAGCGTGTATTCCAGAAGTTATACACGGATGTCAAATTCAGGGAGTTGCAATTTGAGTATCGGGGTCTGCTTTATTGCATCAGTCGTGGAAAGATGACTGTTTCAGACACAGAGGCAGAGCATATACTAGAGGACAGAGTATGGGTTGAGGTGCCGAGGAGTGTAAGCATTCTTGCTGATGAGAGAAGAAATTATCGAGTGAGGTTTAACACTATGACAAATGAGGTTTCATGTGAATGCAAGCTGTTTGAACACTGAGAAATTTCGTGTAGGCATAGTATACGCGTCTATGATTTGCACTATGTGTCCCCGGTCCCAGACAACTTCATTCTTAGACATTGGCGGAGAGACATACCTAGGAAGCACACAAGGACAAAGGTCGCGTACCATGATCCTTTAATCATAGGAGAAAGTGTAAAGGTACCTGAGAGTGGGAACTATCCCATTTTCTACTGCATCTTGTTTGATTACCATGAATCATTATAATCAATTTTTTTATTCCAGATGAAGCTGTTCGGCGAAGAAGAGGAGCAAAAAGTATATTGCTGTCTCTTCTGTAATTTTGTGCTTCTTACTTCTTAACACCTGCTTCTTATGCAAATTGGCCCATCATTTACTGCAAGTGGACACCTGTTATCTGGACTTCGATTCAGCCGAATGTAGTACACGAGAGCTATCAATATGGCTCCTAAGAAATTATTTTCTTCCGACTGTAGAAGTGTCAGACTGTAAGATTATTTTCTTCTGACTGTAGAAGTGTCTGACTGTACACAAGAGCTATCAAATCCAGTCCCTGGTTTTTATGTCTAAAATTGGTTCAATTCAGAACTTCACTCTCAATTTTCCATTCTTGGTAAAATTATAGGATGCCAACAGATGTTACATTTGTTTTGTCGTCTCAAAGAATTCCTGTTTTTCTAGAATCTAGATTACCAAAGAGTAATAGAAATCTAATTTCCATATTGTGCTTTTCTTTAGTATTTTGGTTATTGTGTGTATTATGCTGTAAAGCAGTTAAAGAGTTTAGCTGGTGAGCTCAATAAGTTTCTCTAAACTAAACATACCCTTTAAGTCAGTAGGATTTTTCTTGAAGATCCTTTTTAGTTATCTCGCTGCTAGGCAATGATGGAGTGATGATGTCATTCTAAAGCTTCTGTTGAGAAGATGATGAATAAACATCGTGAACTACATTTGGGATCGTATATATATTTGTTCTATTATTATTTCTTTGGCTCATGCTTCTAGTAAAGCAACTTTTCGTTGAATTTCTTTCTTGATGACTATTGTCTTTCAACTAATTCATGGTTTATACTTTGTTTACGTTCAATGGTAAAGTTCTCTGCTCAAACCTAAGTAACGTAGTTTATACCCGGTTATGGTAATAGTGTTGAGTGCATGACAGCATGGATGTTTCAACTTCCTACGGTTTTTCTCCATTGTCATTATTTTTTCAGTTTGACACCCTTTGTTTCTTAGTGTTTTCGAATGTATATTGGGGCATGGGAAAAATGAATAGTTTGGAGGGCTTCCTAATCTAGCACTTGTAATATGAAAATATTTGCATATCGGAGTGGCATATTTTTGTAGTTTGGGCCTTTGAGGAAATATAGAAGGGTATTTGCACAGCTTATCATTAATTTGACCCCTAGTTCCAAAATGCCATTATGATATGGACTATTTGTTTGTCACGATAATAAATTAGGAGTTCCTCTAAGATCTGAGATTTTCATAAGCATATGTTGGAGAATGAATTATTTGCTTTTTTACTACTTCCATATGAAGGAAGTATGAAACAAAAAGGAATAGAGGGATTACATTTTTACAACTTACAAGACATCAAAATTCAGGCCATTGAGATTTTGCCATAGATCTTTGTTCTCTGCTGTTTTGTTGGGAAGTTTTTATTTTTTTGGAGGGTCCTAGCACATTAAGGTTGAAAATTCCTTTATAAATTATTGGACAATAGACTAACATGTTGGAGTTTCGGAAAATCTATGTAGCACAGAAAATCTCGTAAAGGTTGCTTTTCCTTATTTCCGAAACTACGAAACCCGAAGAAACTCATGGGGAAACTTTTTCTTTGAAAGACAAAGTTTTTTCCTTTCAACAATCTTTAGAGTTATGAATTTTTCTTTCTAAAATCTCTTCAAAAATAACCCTATTGACATTAATATCCTCTTTGTTACATACTTCTTGTTATTAATAAACAAAACAGTATTAGAAATTCAAGTAAAATAATTCATCTATTACTTTAGCTTTTGCATTTGTCATGTTTCCTAGTTTTACGAATATTGCGTGTTTCTATGGCTTGCTGTAATCAAAAGATGAATTTTTGGAGGAGAATTGCCACATCAGTACAACTTTCAAGATGGCGGGAGTAATATGAACATCAACATTGACTATGTAGCAAATCTGGTAGGCTGTTAGTATTTGGTCAGATTGCATACATAATCATTGATTCATGAAGCTTGTGGGTGTTACATATTAGGTCATAAGCTGATAATGATATCATTCTAACTACGCTTGCATGTTCACAGATCAAGTTGGTGCTGAACCTGGACCTTGGACATGTCATGCTGCCATCAATGTCTACCTTCCCATGTGTCAATCATTGTTGAGAATGAGATTGAATTGGTTTGAAGCTCTTGCTTATTGCTGCCATGTATCTTTAATTCTGTAAGTTCCAGCTTGCATTGCATCAGAATTAGTAGATGATTTATTGTATTTTGAGAGCTTAGGTAAAAAAGAGGTCGGATCTATTTTCCCTACATGACTAACTTTTCACCAGATTTCTTAAGTTCGAGGGTTCCCTAGTTTATAAGGGTGATCTGCAAATAGCTGTATATGACAATGGTATTCTTTTTCCAGGAAAGGAACCGGGGGGGTAATTTTGGGATGTTACTTTCCTCAAAATTACCAAAAATGTCATTGTGATATGCACTATTTGCATATTATAGGTATAAATTAGGAGTTTTTCGATTTCTCAGTCAACCATACGTCCATACGTACACGTTTGTTTCATGCTTTGGAAAGTGCGACTTGTTGATTACTTGTATGCTGTTTTACAGGACCATTTCATGAACTCCCAAAAACAGTATCATTTTATCAGCATGGATTTACATCTTATTAGTTTGTTCTCGCTATGGGATATTCTAATAATTGTATTGACTTGACCAATTGATAAATTAGTATCCTACACGACATCTGATTGTCAATTTATTTGTAGTTCTTGAATTTTGTTATAGAGCTTTCACTTATCTGAGGCCAGACATTAAAATCAGGATATATTTCTGACTCCTTGATTTGTTCTGCACTACTGTAGTATTGATTTATTGAACACATATTTGAACATGAGTCTCTCAATATGATCCTTCAAATATATTAAAAGGAACTTTATAGGAAAAGCCCTTGACCACACCCATGTTGGATAAGCTTGGTACAACGCCTTTAGCATGCGCTGTGGAGTATGTGGATGGTGCTCCAACACCGGCATATCTGTGGCACACGCATGTATGAAGGAGGACATATCACTCACGCGCCTGTATCAGACGTGTCTGGAACTCGTTGGCAGTATTTACCATCCTTAGTGTTCCTAGGTGCATGCAATGATCTGCAAGCCTGAAATGTTTGAAGTGTGACATAGATTATAATACACAATCATACATCTTTGAAACTTTGCAGCAAAATTTTCAACATATTTGTTAAATTGTTTTTTTTTGTTGGTCCCCAATTTGTTTACATCCTAATTTTAGGTTCAAAGATCTACCCTGCAGAAAATGAGGGGTTGCCATCAGAGCTTGCTTTTAGATGGACAACAAATGTTTATAACTGATGATATGTTATTATCGCGCAGCGTTGGTCCAACAATTGGCTTCTGCTATGGCATGTTCTAAAGAGAGACATGACTGGTTTAAAGTGAAGATAATGCAGGTACATCAGGAACATATTCTTTTCTGAAAGTTTATCTGCTGAGTAACTAGAATCGACGAAAATGAACTGGAGAGAGATTTTGATAGAGACTAGGGAGTGTTCTCAAACCCAGAAAGTGAACTTATTTTGGCTTTTTTCTGATGCTGATTGCTGTATGATTATTCTTTGGGAATCATTTTTGAACGAAAGTTGATGGTTTCCCAAAAACCTCCCTAGAGCTTAAGGCCCCTCTACTCTCTAGTCTCTAGTAGCGTTTTAAAGTTAACTTGTGGGGTTTCCTCTGTTTCTTTACCTTGATTATGCTTCTTTTACTTTGTTCTTGATTCCTTCTGCTCCCTCTCTTTTCTTTTGTCCAAAACCTTATCTTATTTTTCATGCTTAACTCGACAGGAGGTCAATACAAAAATTAGATTTTACACGTGCTTAACATATATTCTTTTTAATCCATTCAACTTTTCTAATGCATTCAAGTTTTTTTTTTTTTGGTAGGATGAAAGTTTCTCTCTTGAGAGGGATAAGATAAAGGAGACTCCTTAAATGAGTCTCATAAAATTTGATCCCAAGATTTTATGGATACAACATACAAAGTGGGAAGATAAGTCACTCACCATCTTAACCTCATAATCTGTTCTCTTGGAGCCAGAATGATCTCACATTGTTGTGCTATACATTTTGTCTTCCGAGAGATTGCTATTATGATAAGTAATTACACAGAAAATATCCTTTATAATAAAATAAATGCAAGATTACCTTATTTTATGTCATAAAAGGGTTGCTTTTATATTTGTAAAGAGGTAATCTTATATTTGAAAAGGATCACTTATAATTATAATAAAGTGATCTTTTATGAGTAAAAAATTACCTCCATCTTATCATAGGTTATTGTAATATTTAATAATATATATGTTCGTCTAGTTTTAACATTTGGCACTTCTTTTACCTGCTAAATTATATTGTTATCATAATTTTATATGCAATCATGGTAATTAGGAATATAAGGATACAATGAAAAAAAAAAAGTTGAAATTACTAATAGTATACGTATAATCTACCTATAATGAAGTACTCATTTTCAATCGATTGTTGTATTATTAATTGCTTCTCACAATTTTTCTCGCAATTTAACCATGTATGATATGGGTCATGACTCATGAGTCATGACTCTAGTTAGAAAGTTGAACTCAAAAGATTAAAAAAATAGCTAAAAATTATAGAATATATGTAATACGTAAGTAAAATGTAATTACGGTACTATCCTCTAAAGGCATATATTATACTTTCTTTTAGAGGTGGCAAACGAGTCATACATGCCGGGTGCGACTCAGGTTATAATCGGGTCAACTTTATGTTTGGATTACGTTCGAGTCGGGTCCATTCAAGTCCGAGTCCATCTCGTGTCTATGAGATTCTGGGCCATATCGGGCCGGGTTAGATTGGGTCGGTTTAAATCGGATTTTCAATCTCGCAAATAAAAAACACATAAAAGACTAATGAGAGTAAGCTAAGTAATTAATGGACATTAGCTAAATTATACTCCCTCCGTCCCATATCATAGTTCCCCTATTCTTTGTTGGGTGTCTCAAATGTTGTTTCCATTGCTCTTTGTTTCTATTTTTGAACATCACTTTTTACTCTCTCTCTCTCCACCTTTTCACATGAGTTTTTGACACCTTCATGTAATGTTCTTTCAATCTTATGCTCCTCTTTTTACACACACACCATTTAATTTTCTATTTATTTTTCATTTTTTTATAACAATAAATCAAAAAAACACAACAACTTCCAATACAAGTACATAATAATCATTCTTTCCTTAATTTCCGTGCCCAAAGTGAAACGAGAACTATAAAATGGGACGGATGGAGTATATAGTATTTCATGACATTTTTTTCCTTTAATTTTTTAAAAGATAACTAAAATGACAAGTTTTCGGGTCGGGTTCGAATCATCATTATCGGGTCAATTTCGGGTTGGGTAGGTTCGGGTCATATTCGAGTCTATTTTACTTTTTGGTCGGGTTATCTCGTGTTTCAGTTCTATTTCGGGTGGAAAACAGGTCTTGGGTCGGGTCAACGAGTACATGTCTATTTTGCCGACTATACTTCCTTCATAGAAACTAATCCAATAACATATTACATGATAACATTTAATTGATGTATATTACTAGCTAGTAATGTAAAGGATCAAAGTTTTTCATATGAATAGAGCAAAAGTCAAAACGACAATTATAAAAGAACAAATAAATTATTTGTTTGGAATTATGAAGTTTTGAGATTCCAATGAATGTTTTTGTACCAAAATCTATACAAATATATTAAAAGGCGTGCATAAACAAGAAACTGTGCCACTTGGCGCTCTTCCTAGGGAGTTTTAATTCATGTAATCCATGTACAATAAAAAAAATTAAGAAATTGCATAGTATAGGGTTTGATCCCAAGACCTCAAGTACATATACTAAACTAACTAAAGTTTCAACCACTAGGCTAGTTGTATTTAGTGTCATTATTATAAAGTATTATATTAATAAATGAAATGTTTTCTTACCCGGAACATAGCCTGGGCCAAATAACTAGTTATGTACACAAAACTTTTAGCAGTAATATACTTACAACTTTTTTTTTTGAGGGGAAAAGAGAAATGCAATAATCAAGGGACAAAGTGTGCATAAATACATAAGGAGCTACATCTCTAGGAACATGATTATCCCAACATTGCTCTACTCCAAATGACACAACTCTAGCAAAATTATGGGCAGCAGTATTCCCATCCCTGTTGACATGAGTAAAACTAATGGAATTAAAACCATTACATATCTCAAGAACGTCCCCAAGAATAGTATCTAGATCAGAAAAGTAAAAAGCATGCAGTTGTTGTCAACCTTGTCGTCACCACCTGCGAGTCTGACTCAATGATCACGTTAACTAACCCATGAGCTTTTGCTAGCCTAACCGCCACATGAATGGCCTTGCATTCGGTCACTTTAGGAGGCCAAAACGCACGAACTCTTCGCACAACTGAGAAAGCTACTCTACCCGCCGAGTCACAGGCCACAACACCAAGGCCAATCCACCCCTCCTCGCCCACACTTGCATTAGTGTTTAGCTTCATCACAGCTGAAAGGGGGGCGCACCATCGAGAGGGGCTGCTCGCACTCTTCGTCCCTGTACCGCCATATATACGAGTAGTATATTGGTTGAAATCCTCAATCTGTTGCATAATGCGTTGGCCCAGCACAGCCACAGGTTGGCTTCGATGCTCGAAAATTCGCCTATTTCTCTCCGCCCATATATTCCAAATAATATACTTACAACTTATATGTCTTAAAATAAGTGTAACACTTTTCTTTTAAAGAAGTTGCAAAATAAATGCAATACTTTTATTTTGGCTAAAGGGTTATTTTTATTTCTCCATCGATTATACGAGTCTCTCTTTTCATTTATCTGACTCACAAATGTGCGTCTTCCCAATATTTTCCTTATTATAAAACAAAGAAGGTTTTTTTTTCCTCAAATGAGTTTGACATGGAGATGAGGCCTTTTGCAGGAGAAAAGAGCCTCCCATGGCAGGTAAAATGGTGTTACAAGGCATCCTACTACTGGTGAAAAGTAGTCTAGCAACTAAATTAAGTGCAAAAATATTTACTTATTTTTAAAAATTGCAACGCTTCCTTAATTTGTATGTTTTCAAATAGTTAAAATATTCTTTTTTTTTTATATGAGTTCTCTCTTTTCGTCACCTCATCATATTGACACCTTTTCCATCCCTATTTATCTTGCTCTTTCACATGGTTCTCGTAAAATATTGTACATCTCCTCATGTTGTGACAAATCTCTATTATATAAGGGAAGGGGGAAGCAATGGTGTCCTCTTTTCAAATGCCTATTTTGCCCCCTTTCCCTTTCTAAATTACAAAAGGAATGTCAAAATCAAAATCGGCACTCAATAAAGAAAACTATCGAAAATTAATTTGCAACACTCACTCACAAATCACTTAAAAGAAGAAACTTTACAAATCACTCATACAATTGAGAAAATCACGCAAATCACTCAAATAATCAAGAAACTTTATTAAAACTTAAAATTAACATACAAACTAAAACTAATAACCTAGAACGTCAATATATACAAAAACATTTACAAAAATTTACTTACAAAACACTATTCTCAAGAACCATTCACAGTTAATGTGGGCCAATGGGCCATGATAAAAAGTTAGAGGTGTATTTGTAGTGAAATCAGAATTTAGAAGTTAGACAAGAAAAAGAATTATTTAGTTTTTTATAGAGTTTCTTATATATAATAAAAAATTTACATATAATTTGGACCTATCTTTTTCTATTATATAATAGCGATTAATTATCAAGGTAAAAAGGTTTATTTAAAATATCATTCAAGAATTAAAGTACAACATATCTCTATTATATAAGGGAAGGGGGGGGGGGGAGCTATGGTGTCCCCGAATGAAGAGACTATGTTACCCCCTTCCCATTCTAAATTACAAATTCACTTACAAATCAAATGGGGCTTCAAACAAAAATACCAAAAATATAATTATAACAATCACTCACAAGTCAACTAAAATCACAAAATTGCATAATTTACGTTATGCAAATCACTAAAATGAGAAAACTTTACAAAAACTTAAAAATTCACTTACAAACTACAACCTACGAAAAAATTGACTTGAAATCAAAGTGTCCACTTTTTTTACAATTTATGAAGTACTGTACTTAATTCAAAAATCAACTAAAAAATTATAATATTAGAAATCATAAATAAATTCAATAAAATTTTTATTTTATTCATAGAATTTAACTTTGAAAAGTAAAAAAAAAAAAAAAAACAAAAAGAATGGTGAGAGACTTAAGTGACAGAAACTAAACCAATCAAATTTTACAACTAAAAACAATTATACTTCGTATGTCTTCAAATTTTGACTCTTATGCCGAAGAAAATCGAGTTTATGTTTCGAAAAAAAATCAAGCACGCATCGCGTGCAAAAAATTCTAGTAAAAATAGAGGTAGTAAGATGGAGAAAAGATAAAATGATTTAGAGGAAGGATGAAAGGAAAAAGATAATATTGGGTAATATTCAGCACATCCATACTATCCCATATCCGCCTTATAATATCTTTATCATGTTCTTTGAACATGTGTATATTTATGTACATTTTTTTAAGTTGGTAAGATAAATAACGCTACTAAACAGGATACACTAATGTAAAATAAGTGGTGTACAATACAACGAGTATAAGATGAAGTATTTAGTAGTGGCTAGTTCAATGACATCTCCCGCCTCCAGCCATACTAAGGTTATTTTGATGGCTTTGTCATTAGTGCATCGACATCCGCTAATGCTATCCTTTGAAATTCTTCTGGGCACTTTTATCATATCAAGCATATCATTTTGGTCAAGCATATTGTTGGGCCCTCGATTTTCTGGAATAGGCGGGCTTCCCTAAGCATTTCGAATTTCTAATTAATGTTGCAGTTTGGCGAGGGAAGTGGGGAGACTAAGTCAAGCGACGTTACTTGGCGTCATTTTGGGCGGTTGAGATATATGCGGGATTGTGTTGGCCCTCGATTTTCTGGAATAGGCGGGCTTCCCTAAGCATTTCGAATTTCTAATTAATGTTGCAGTTTGGCGAGGGAAGTGGGGAGACTAAGTCAAGCGACGTTACTTGGCGTCATTTTGGGCGGTTGAGATATATGCGGGATTGTGTTGACGGAACCCTCAAATTGTGGAACAACTCTAAAGCAGCTGGGGAGATATTTTCTTAGTAGTATATATACATAATTTGTAACCTAGTTTTGACTTATGTTCTTTATTATCACTCTCATCGTCTCTCTCTAAAAAACACCTACCTGTTATTCTTCTCTCTAAATACTCTGAGTTCCATCATTGTAATCGGCTACTATTGTAACATCTGCTTCAAGCGTCATATTAGTGGATTGGTGATCAAGAGCATCACCCGCGGTTTTTCCCTTTTGGGTTTTCCGCGTCAACAATTTCTCGCTTCTTTCATTATTTTACTCTTTACGCAATTCGTTTTATTTATCATGTCATTTGATATCAGTATGATGATTTTGTTGTTGGCACCTAAACCTTTTTAGTACTTGGTACAAAATCGGCATAAACAATTTGGCGCCCACCGTGGGGCCACATCAAGATCTTCATACATTCTTCGACAATCGCATCTTTTTGTTTTATTTTTCCATACTCTTCCATCTTTTCGTATTTGCTATGGCAGGACAATGGGTTACCACCCAGGAAGTCATTGACGAACTCAATCGCGTCAAAGCGGAGATGGCGACGTTAAAGGAGAGCTACGTCGCGTCATGCATGGAGATCCAGAGCTTGAAATCCGCCAAGAAGCCGTCCAAGGGGCCCAAGCCTCGCAATGTCCGTGGCGTCTCCAGGATGCAAAATCTGGACGGCGAAGGGTTCGAGACCCCGGGAAATCGTGCTGATCTCGGAGATGCTGATGATTCAGAAAAGGAAGACGCCGATGACGACGAGAATGACGGTGCTGACCCTTCAAAAGAGTTCGCCCAAGGCCGTCTTGATGATCCTATCCAGCAGCGTCTCCAGCAATTAGAAGACATGATCGCCCGTATCCCTGGTGTCCCCAGGCCTATGGAAAAAGCTACTCCTAACAGTTATGCTGATTCTCCTTTTGCAGATCCCATAGCATTGATCGAGGTGCCCAAGAGGTTCTCCGTCCCGTCCATGAAACTGTACGACGGCACCACAGATCCCAACGACCATGTCGCTCAGTACAAGCAAAGAATGATTACCATCTCAATCCCGAAGAATATGCGGGAAGCATGCATGTGCAAGGGATTTGGCTCTACGCTGACTGGGCCAGCCTTGCAGTGGTTCATTAATCTTAATAACGGGACCATCTCTTCTTTTCTCAATTGGTTAATGCTTTTAATATGCAATTTGCTAGTAGTCGCAAAATGGAAAAACAAGCTAGCGACTTACATAGGATTGTGCAAAAATCTGATGAGTCTCTTAAAGAATTTGTGAACAGGTTTAACAGGGAAAAAGTGTCTATCCCAAATTGCGATGCTAGGACGGCCATCGAGGCATTCAGACGCGGTCTGGATGAGGAATCAGACCTCTACAAGGAGCTGACCAAATATCCATGTCCGACGTTCGAGGATGCTCAAGCCAAAGCATTGGCCCAGATCAGGCTGGAAGAAGACATGCAGTCCAGAAAGGCTTATGCCTATGCTGACAGCCGGAAAGCAACGTCCAACAAGCAAGCCTCTTGGCGTCAAAAGCCTTATGAGCGCCCGCAGCAGGTCCATAGCGTCCGTCATGATGGGCCAGTCAATGATTGGAAGAATGATCCCGGTCTCCCTCCCAGGCTAAGCGAATATGGTTTCAACGTCACTATGGGAGGTATCTCAATACTTTAATTCTTTAGGTTCTGCTGTTAAATGGCCTTTCAGGAATGAGAAGTCGACGGCTCATCGCGACAAATCCAAATGGTGCGAATTCCATGGAGACCATGGGCATCACACTGACGAATGCGTCGCTCTAAGGCGAGAAGTATCCCACCTGCTGAAGCAAGGATACCTAAAAGACTTGCTGACGGAGAAAGGTAAGCAGACGGTGTCGAAAGATGACGACCGACGTCAACCGCCGTCATCCCCACCGCACGTCAAGGTAATCAATGTCATTAGTGGTGGTTCAGATATCTGTGGACTAACATATTCTGCAGCTAAGCGGCATGCGCGAGACGGTCTGAATCAAGACGCCGTCCCTAAAGAACTTCGTCACCCTCGTGACATCGAGCTGGAAGCCATGCCAATCACCTTCGATGACGCCGATCTCGGTGACGATAGGGACATACACCATGACGGCCTGGTAATATCTCTAACTGTCAGTAATTGCTTACTAAAACGTGTGTTAGTGGACAATGGCAGTTCAGCAAACATCCTGATGAGAGGCGCTTTAGAGGACATGGGGATCGATGAACGTGACGTTATCCGCAAATCTACGTCCTTGTCGGATTCAGCGGAGAATCCAAGCACACCATGGGAGAAGTGACCCTGCCCACTTCGCCAAGGGAGTTAACATGCCAACTAAATTTTATGTCATTGACTGCCCTTCTTCTTACAATGTGATTTTAGGCAGGCCATGGATCCATAGCATGAAGGCTGTCCCCTCGTCTTCATCAATCTTTGAAGTTCCCTACCAAGTGGGGAGTGCAGGAAATCAAAGGGGACAGACGGATCGCGAAGGAATGCTACAAGACGTCCTTGAAGCCGAGAAAATCAGAAGCATAGCAATTACAGATAGGGACGTTGGGGAACAAGACTTCGACGAGCAGCAAGTAGATGAGGTCATCTTGGACCCCAACAGGCCGGATCAAACGGTTAAAATAGGGGCCGCCTTATCTCCCGACGTCCGTCAACAGGTAATCGATTTTCTAAAAGCTAACGCTGACTGTTTTGCATGGTCCCATGAGGACGTTACAGGGATAGATCCCGACGTGATCACACACAAGCTCAACGTTGATCCAAACCACAAACCGATCAAACAGAAAAGACGCAAGTTCGCCCCAGAGCGAAACCAAATTATCAACGACGAAGTACAAAAGCTGTTTGACACCGGTAAGGTAAGGGAAGTAAAATATCCTGATTGGTTAGCTAATGTCGTTGTTGTAGGAAAGAAAAACGGGAAGTGGAGGGTCTGCATAGACTTCACTGACCTCAACAAGGCATGTCCCAAAGACTCGTTCCCCCTGCCACACATTGACGCTCTGGTCGACGCCACAGCCGGACATGAGTTGCTGTCATTCATGGACGCCTTCTCAGGGTACAATCAAATACTCATGCATCCTGAAGATCAAGAAAAGACGTCATTCATCACCGATCGCGGCATTTATTGCAACAAGGTCATGCCGTTCGGGCTGAAGAATGCTGGCGCAACCTATCAACGGCTGGTCAACGCCATGTTCAAAGACCAGCTAGGGGACACCATGGAGGTGTACATAGATGACATGTTGGTCAAATCTAAAAATTCCCACGACCATGTGTCACACTTACAACAATCATTCGACGTCATTCGAAGGTATGGCATGAAACTTAACCCCACTAAGTGTTCTTTTGGAGTATCCGCAGGTAAATTTTTAGGGTACATAGTCACGAAACGGGGCATAGAGGCTAGCCCAGATCAAATCAAGGCTATCCTCAACATTCAATCGCCGCGAAGCGTAAAAGAAGTGCAGAAGTTAACAGGACGCGTCGCTGCGTTGAATCGTTTCATCTCTAAGTCCTCCGACAAATGTCGACTGTTCTACGATGTCCTAAAGAAAAACAAAGGATTTAATTGGACGCCAGAACACGAGCAGGCCCTCCAAGACCTCAAGCAATACCTCATGACGCCACCATTGCTGTCAAAGCCAGTAGCCGACGAGCCATTACAGCTGTATGTCGCCGTCAGCGAATCATCGGTGAGTGCCGTCCTAGCCAGAGAAGGACAAGACGGGCAGTTGCCAGTGTACTATGTAAGTAAGTCCTTGGTCGACGCCGAAACCAGGTATTCTTCTCTTGAAAAACTTGTCTTGGCAATCGTAACGGCGTCTAAAAAATTAAAACATTATTTTGAAGCACATTCTATCTATGTCAAAACTAACTATCCCGTCAAGTCTATTCTAAGACACCCAGAACTAACGGGCAGAATGAGCAAGTGGGCAATAACGCTGAGCAGCTACGACATCACTTATCAACCTCGGACAGCAATAAAGTCGCAAGCATTAGCGGATTTTGTGGCGGACTTTAGCCCTACACTAGAAGCAATAGCCCAAACAGAGGTAAGTATGCTTGAGGTTAATACGACTAACGTAAATGGATCTTGCATGTAGATGGATCTTCCAACTTTCGAGGCGCCGGTTTAGGCGTATTGCTAAAGTCGCCACAAGGGGACATCATAGCCCGAGCTGTCAGTTGCGACTTCAAGGCTACCAACAACGAGGCAGAGTACGAGGCATTGTTAGCAGGATTAACACTGGCTAAAGACTTAAAAGCTACCGAGGTTGAAGCATATAGTGATTCATTGCTCATCGTCAGCCAAATAAAAGGGGAATTTGCCGCCAAAGATTCCAAAATGACGGCATACTTGGACGCCGTCCAGCAAAGGTAAAATTGTTTGACAAATTTGACATCTTTCAGATTCCCAGGGACCAAAACACACAAGCAGATGCATTGGCAAACATTGGGTCAGCCATGAGAAAGTCAGGGTTCAAAAGCATACCTATAGTACACCTGTCAGCACCAGCGGTCCATAAAACAACCACAGCTGATAAAGCCAACGACGTCGAGACGGACGTTAACGACATTGACGTCAGTAATACTGCTACTGCGTCAACAAGCTGGCAGACCCCGCTTATCCAATATCTTAAGGATGGCACTCTCCCCGAAGACAAGCTACAAGCCAGAAAGGTACGATTCAGGGCTTCTATGTATGTTTTACTTGACGGTATACTTTTTCGGAAGTCCATTGCAGGACCATACCTAAGATGTCTCGACGGCGACGAATGCCGGCAAGTGTTACAAGAGATGCACGACGGATGTTGCGGCAATCATTCGGGAGGACGCAGCCTGTCAAACAGGACCTACGCATGGGATATTATTGGCCGACGTTGCGCCGAGACGCGTCGAGTACGCTAAGAAGTGCGACGCCTGCCAGCGACATGCCGCCATGTCACACAAACCTGCGGAACGGCTACACCCTACTATCACCCCTTGGCCCTTCATGAGATGGGGAATGGACATCGTCGGAAAACTCCTCAAGCACCGGGGCAAAAGGTGTTCATGTTAGCTCTGACGGATTACTTTTCCAAATGGATCGAAGCTGATTCCTTTACCCAGGTACGCGACAAAGAGGTTATTACTTTTATATGGCGTAACATCATATGCAGGTTCGGCGTTCCTTCCGAAATCATCTGTGACAACGGTTCTCAATTCATAAGCACGCCCACAGGAATTTCTTGGCTAAGTGGAACATACAACTTAGCACCGCGACGCCTAGGTATCCTCAGACCAATGGTCAAGCTGAGTCTAGCAAAGTCAGTCCTTAAAGTCGTCAAGAGGCGTCTCAAAGCAGCCAAAGGTAAGTGGGCAGAGGAACTTCCGTCAATTCTGTGGGCAACAGAACCACCCCCAGGACGGCGACGGGGCAGACCCCTTTTTCCTAGTCTATGGGTGTGAAGCTGTCCTTCCCCCTGAGGTACGTATCCCGACATCCGTTATGGATTACTGACGCCAGACAGGAACGATGAAGAATTAAGTCATGACATCGTGACAAGTGAAGAATTGAGGGAAGCGGCCCTTGTTCGAATGGCGTCACAACAACAGATAGTGGCTAGAAGCTTTAATAAAAATGTCAAGGCTAAAACATTCAACGTCGGAGATTGGGTCTTGAGGGAAGTCTTTCAAAATACTAAGGAATCAATGCAGGAAAGTTAGCACCTGCATGGGAAGGCCCATACAAGATCCAGAAAGTAGTAGGCAACGGCGCCTATCGTCTCTGCGCCAAGGATGGCAAACTCATACCAAGAAGCTTGGAACGCCGTTCACCTTAAGCGCTACCATTTTTAACTGAAATGTCGACACGTACTAGATAATTAAGTAGGTAATATTACACTTAACATGTCATGACATTGTTTCATTCAGTTTCTAGTATGTCTTGTATCATTTTCTTGGCTAACATTTGCATGTGAGTTATGTTGGCAGTATTACAGGCTCATTCATTGCACAAATAAAGAGTATGACATCAGACATCGACGTCGTCGGGGTCTAACGTCTTACAGTTACGATTACGAACGGACAGGGGCAATCCCCACATGGTCAGATAGACGTTCTCCCCGTCCGATTTCTACGACATTTACATCATGACATCGCAAAGCCAGTGTGTTTGGTTGGAAGTGGTGATTATCCCTTCATTGCAACCAAAACATCACTTGGTTCACACTACCAAGGTACCTTACAACGTTGTAACATACATACATACATGTATACTTCGTTCATGAATTAAACAAACACGACATTCATTGCAAACAAACACACCACGACGTAACATCAACACAATTCTTGAACACAACATAACATCGTTTCGAAAACACACAAAGCAAAATTACTAAAGTGTAGCAAAAGAAACATCACAAAATATAAAGTTTCGGTGACATATCACCTTGAAGCAACTACTGCAAAAGTTAATTAACGATTATCGGTGACACAGCACCTTGCAGGAACTAGTGAGAATCAAGCGGCGCCGTCAGTTTCAGCATTGACGCCTGAATCCGCCGTCGCCATGACGTCGGCGTTACTCTCGCCCTCAGGGATCAGATCTTCCGGCGTCCCAAAAACTTCCAGGAATTGCTGAATGTCTGCTTCAGGCGTCCACTTCGACGTCTGCCCTTCCAAGAACTGCTTCATCAACCTTGCCTTAGTCTTCCAGGTGTATCGGCTAGCGGCGTCCATCAGCTCTTCACGGAGGCTGGCGATTGTGGCGTCCGTCTCCTCCTTCATCGACGCCAGGCTGATCACGTGGCTGGCATTCTGGCCTTTCTCCTTAGCCAACTCCTCGGACAGCTCCGCCACCTTCTTTTCTGCTGCCGTCAACGACGCCGAAGACCGGTCCAACTTCTCGCGGAGTGTCTTGCACTCCTTCTCTAGAGTGAGGGCAGCAGAACGTAGGGCCAGGGAATGTTGTGACGCCTATACAAATGGCTGACGTCAGTGAAATACATAACGAAACATTTAAATGACATAACATGTGTTAGTTGGCTTACATGTATTTGCAGGGCCAATCCTTCATTCGCCACTGTGAGCAAGGGCAGGCTGGCTAGGCGACGCTGAGGTGCGGGAAACGCCAGCTTCTCCGCCGACGGGAAGATTGTCGGGGCGGTGATTTCACAGAAGTTCTTGGGAAGGGAGATAGTAAAAGTTTCTCCTTCTCCAAGAGGCGTCTTCACAGGTTTGGGGGTCTCTGTGGAGGCGCGTCCTAGCAATCTTGGGAGCGCCCATGGATGACGGTGTCACACAGCGAAGCATTGCGGCCTGTTTTCTCTTCCTGGCCCGTTCTAGCATTTCCGCTTCAGAGAGGCCGACGGTAGGGGTCTTTGATCTAGTAGACATGGTGTTCTCTGGAAGACGTCTGGCGGTGTCAGTTTCTCAAAAAAAAAAAAAAAAAAAAAAAAAAAGAAAAAAAAATGAAGAAAAAAATGACGAGACAAGTATGCAAGATACATTACCTGACGCCATAGAGGGACTGGTGTTGGTTGTGTGTTCCTCTGTAGATTGGGGCAAGACGTCTCCTTCTGACGACGTTAGTTCAAACTTGTTGCGGAATGTTCTTTCCTTGGGGGAGTATTTCTGGAGAAGTTGGTTGATTTTGGCTCTGCTAAGAGACGAATCTTCGACGGGCAGAGGTAGGATTTCTGCAATCACAGGGGAAATTAGACGACGTCAACAGCATAAACAAGAGATATGTATTCGACGAGGAGAAAATTACCTTCGGAATTCCATCCGTCATGTAAGTATTCAAAGCTCTTCCCAAAGAATTCTTCTCTACAAAAAAGTATCTTTTCTTCCATCCCCTGTCATTAGCCCCAGAATTTTCTACCAAAGATGGTTTTCCTGGTTTTAAGAAAAAAGTATACCTAGACACCTCTACTCTTTTAATGTCGTACATGTATAGAAGGTCTTCTAGGGTGAAGTCCACATTCGAGTCTTGGGCCAATTTGTCAATTACATGAACTACACGCCAAACAAGTGGCATGATTTGGCCTGGACTGACTTGCATGACAGTTAAGAGTTGAGTCATGAGAGAGTTAAAGGGAGGGAGTACCCAATCTTGAAGGGTATTCATACAAAACTACCCACCCACTGGGGCAGTCGTCGGGTCGCTGTTCTTCATCGGGAATCCTTGTCATACATTTTTCGGGCACTATAACGTTTTCTATTAAAGTAATTACATCATCTTCAGTGAATTCGCTGGCGATACTCTTTCCCCCAATTACCCCAGTTTCTAAAATAACTACTTCGTCTGAACTTTCTGCCATTTTTGAAGTTCTTTTTGATTTCTAATCTTGGGAAGATTTTCTTTGGGGGCCATTTAAAGAAACAAAATTCGGAGGAATTTAGGAAGAAGGAGTTACCTCGTTCTTGGGTCTTCAAGAGGTTGAAGAAATCACCTGAGGAAGTAGCCGTTTGGAGAGGAAACAAGTTTAATGAAGAGAGAGAAGTGAGTTGGTGAAAAAGGGGGGATGTGAAAGGACAAAGTGGATGATGGGACTCTCTTAAATAGGGAAGCGTGTGGAAGTGGAGAAAGTGGGCGGTTTTTCCCAACGTGATGATTGACGGTTTTTCTTACAACTGGGTTTCGGACACGCGTCAATCAGGGGCAATTGTTGGGCCCTCGATTTTCTGGAATAGGCGGGCTTCCCTAAGCATTTCGAATTTCTAATTAATGTTGCAGTTTGGCGAGGGAAGTGGGGAGACTAAGTCAAGCGACGTTACTTGGCGTCATTTTGGGCGGTTGAGATATATGCGGGATTGTGTTGACGGAACCCTCAAATTGTGGAACAACTCTAAAGCAGCTGGGGAGATATTTTCTTAGTAGTATATATACATAATTTGTAACCTAGTTTTGACTTATGTTCTTTATTATCACTCTCATCGTCTCTCTCTAAAAAACACCTACCTGTTATTCTTCTCTCTAAATACTCTGAGTTCCATCATTGTAATCGGCTACTATTGTAACATCTGCTTCAAGCGTCATATTAGTGGATTGGTGATCAAGAGCATCACCCGCGGTTTTTCCCTTTTGGGTTTTCCGCGTCAACAATTTCTCGCTTCTTTCATTATTTTACTCTTTACGCAATTCGTTTTATTTATCATGTCATTTGATATCAGTATGATGATTTTGTTGTTGGCACCTAAACCTTTTTAGTACTTGGTACAAAATCGGCATAAACACATATCAGGTCAAGCATTTTTCAGAAGCATGGGGTCTCAGGATTAGCCTCTTGCTGGCTCAATCTAAGCTAATCTAAAATCCCTATGTTAAGGGTGATAATCAAGTGGTAATTCGAATCCTTTAAGGCTTCTACTCTCGCTCAATTTTTCTTTTACTCTATAATCCATGTTTTCCGACAAGTCAATAGAGTAGAAAATCACCTTTAAAAAAAGACACACTATTTCTATTACCGAAGATGACTTCACTCAATTTTCTTTTTACTTCTTTTTACTCTAGTGAGAAAGATGACCTTATTTTTCTTTATGTACTTATCTATTTAGAAAAAAACACGCCTCTTATTTCTCAAGTTTATTTGCCATCTATGACATTAATATACTCATTTCCTTGTAAATTCTCCCCTCTCTTGCTGCGCACGTATGTGTTGGAGCCTGGAGTTGTAGTCTTTGAAAGAATAATCATAGGAGTATAACGATTCTTTAAAACAGGAGCCTGAAATTATAGTCTTTGGAAGAATAATCATAGGAGTATAACAATTCTCTAAAACAAATTTTCATGTAAGGATTCTTAAAAAGGAAGTCGTTGAAACTTTATTACATACTACAGTGATGAAATTTATGACAAATTGACAATTACCAAGAAATGGAGGTTTATAAATAATGCAACCATGCCAACAAAAATATTTGGATATTACGACATATTACTATACAAGTATGGAGAATAATTGTGTTAACCTGATTAGGTTAATCCGACATTATATTTGTTATAATGGATGTGAGAAAGAACAAATAACGAATGCAGAAAATCAATAACACAGATATAGTGGTTCACCAATGGAGTGTTGGCTACGTCCACAGGCAGAGAGAGAGAATAGTTTTATTGAGACGAGGAAAATCCAAATTATTGATGTAATTAATGACTAATTCATAGTCTATACAAACTAGGTTTAAAACCTATTTATACTCCGTTTAGAAAAACACATTTCCGCGTCAAAAAGGCCACCGCCCGATCGAGTGGTCTATTTTCCCAAACAAGAATTGCACTCGGGACCGATTGGGCGATCCTCGCCGGGTCGTAGATTGGTACCTATTCCCGATCGGGCTCCCTGCTTTTCAGAAAATGATACCTGACGTCTATGTGTTTAGTCCTCTCATGATGAACTTGATCCTTGGCCAAGCATATCGCGCTCAAGCTGTCACAATACACTGTTGCTTGATCATGATGTAGACCCAAATCACTGACCAGTCACTTTCACTAAATTCCCTCCTTAGCTGCTTCTGTTAAGGTCATATACTCTGCCTCAGTAGTAAACTAAGTCAGTGTGGGTCGCAAAGTCGCTTTCCAACTCACAAAAGAACCACCAAGAGTGAACACATAACCAGTCATAAATCTCCGACCGTCCACATCCCCAGCATAATCAGAATAAGAGAAACCTGTAACTAAACATGCCACATCACCTTCATAAATAAGACCAATATGTAATGTATCTCTAAGATACCGAAAGGTTCACTTGACTTCCTGCCAATGCTCCTTACCAGGATCACCCATGAACCTACTAACAACACCGATTGCATATGCAAGATCCGTCCTAGTGCTAACCATAACATACATCAAGCTCCCTACTGCACTAGCATAAGGAACCCGACTCATGTACTCCTTCTCCTCAGCAGACTTAGGTGCAAAAGCAACAAACATATGATTATTAGAAGCACTTGGAGTATCTATAGGTTTTGTTGTTGACATGCCAAACCTTTACAATATCTTCTCAATGTAGCCTTTCTGTGATAAGAAAATCTTCTTCTGAGCACTCTCTCTATTAATCTCCACACCCAAAAATTTTCGAGTTGCACCCAAATCCTTCATTTCAAATTCAGCACTGAGAAGCTCCTTCAACTTCTGAACATCCGACTTGTTCCTAACGGCTATCAACATATCATCTACATACAACACTAAGTATATGAAAGATCCATCTGTAAACTTGTTGTGATACACACAACAATCATATTAACTCATGTTGTAGCGTAGGTTCATCATGCAGCTATCAAATTTCTTGTGCCACTACCTCGGAGACTGTTTTAGCCCATATAAAGATTTCTTCAACTTGCAAACAAAATATTCTTTTCCCAGGAAACAATCTAATTGAGCCATGTATATCTCCTCCTCCAACTCTCCATGTAGAAAAGCTGTTTTAACATCTAGCTGCTCAAGCTCAAAATCCTAATGTGCAACTATTGCTAGTAGCACCCTGATAGAAGTATGTTTGACTACAGGTGAAATCTCATTGTAGTCTACACCCTCCATTTATGTGAACCCTCTTCCAACTAGTCGAACCTTATACTTGACCCCCTCTGCAGATATCATCCCCTCCTTTTTCTTGAAAACCCATTTACAAGTAATAATTTTTCTCCCTGGAGGCTTAGGCACAAGCTCCCAAGTCTCGTTCTTATGAAGTGACTCCATCTCATCTCTCATTGCAACAAGCCAATGGGTAGACTCCGTATATGTAACTGCCTCCCTGTAGGTAGATGGCTCATAAACATCCACCCCCTCAACAACCTGTAGTGCATAAGCCACCATATCTTCAAAACCATACATGTTTGGGGGTTTCCCAAAATTTTTCCTCATAGGACACTCCCGAGCAAGGCTAGGCGCCTCTTCATTTGGTATTAAAGATTGTGATGCTTCAGAATTAATGTCTTGATCATCACTCTCATCATGAGTGACTTGTTGCTCCACCTGTTTATCAACACTACCACCATCTGCTACAACAATGGACTTCACAGTAGGATTAAACATAGAATTTTCATCAAAGACAACATTTCTATGCAGTATAGCCCTATTCTCAGATGGGGACCAAATTTTATAACCTTTCACCCCATCCCCATATCCTACAAACACTGCCTTTTTGGCTCTTGGCTTCAACTTACATACCCTCATTTACATGATAGTAAACATTACAAACAAAGACTCGCATATATGAGTAATCTGCAGGTTTACTTGACCACATATCATATGGGGTTTTGAGATTGATTCCAGAGTAAGGTTCACGGTGGATCAGATAACATGTTGTATAGACGGCTTCTTTCTAAAACCTTCTAGTCATCCTAGCATTAGAGAGCATGCACTGAGCTCTCTCCAGAAGTGTCTGATTCATTCCAGAGTGAGGTCCACGGTTTATCAGATAGCATATTGTACTGACGACTTCTCTTCAAAACCTTATAGTCATCCCAGCATTAGAGAGCATGCACTAAGCTCTCTCTATAAGTGTTTGATTCATTCATTCAGCTACACCATTCTGTTGTAGTGTATCCTGACAATATGATGCCTAGCCATCCCTTCACTCTAGAAGAACTCGTCGAACTCCAGACCATTATCAGTTTGTAGCCTTTTGATGTTCTTCCCAGTTTGATTTTCTACCAATGCTTTTCAGTGCTTGAAATTTTTGAAAGCTTCACCTTTTAACTTCATGATAACCAACCAAGTCATTCTTGAAAAATCAACTATGAAGGATACAAATACTTGTGACCTGCCAAAGATTACACACGTGAAGGCCCCCAACAATTAGAGTGAATATAATATAGAGTACCTCTTGTTCTATATGAATGCCCTTAGGAAACTTGCTACGATCTAGTTTCCCAAAAACACAATGCTCACAAAACTCAAGGTTTGTGACCTTATGCCCACATAAAAGATCTGTCTTGGAGAAGATTTGCATCCCTCTCTCACTCATATGCCCAAGTCTCATGTGCCGTAGCTTGATCATATCCTCCTTCTGAATTTCAGATGAAGCAACATCAGTTGAACCTGAGAGAGTAGAACCCTGCAAAACATACAAGGTACCACACTTGACCCCTTCGATATATCCTTCAAACCCTTGCAAACATACACAACTCTACCCCCACATCTGAAACTGAACCCCTTAATGTCTAATGAACTAAGTGAAATCATATTCTTGGTCATATGTGGAATATGCCTGATATTATTCAAAGTGCATAATGTACCATCACATGTCCATATCTTGAATGAGCCTATTCCAATTGTCTTGCAAACTGCACTGCTAGTCATTGAGATATTACCTCCATCTACCTGCTCATAAGTAGCGAGCTACTCCCTACAAGGACTCATAAGATATGACGCTCTAGAATCAAGAACCCACACATCATTATAATATGTTTGTTTATTAGCAACTAAAACAAGATCATCCTCAGAATTCGAATTTTCTGCTGCAACTGCAACATAACCAGACCAGACTTATTTTCCATATTTTTCTTTTTAGGACATTCCTTTTTCCAATGCCCCTTCTCCTTATAGTAATTACATATATCATTAGATTTAGGACTCCCTTTGGGATTTTTGGATTTCTTGAAATTCAATTTTCTCAGAATTCCGACTCCCCTTACTACTACTGGCCACTAACCCGACGACCTGATTATCTGTACCTGTATTACCAGATGCCTTATGGCGCAATACCCTAGTATGTAGAGATGATCTAACCTCTTTTAGGGACACATAATCTTTACCAACAATGAAAGATTGCACAAAATTTTCATATGACAACGGTAAAGAAACAAGCAGAATTAAAGTAGCATTCTTGTCCTCCACCTTAGCATCGATATTACGCGATTCTAACAATATTGTATTTAGTTGATCTAGGTGATCTCTAAGAGGTGTACCTTCATTCATAACGTAGGCTGAACAGACGTTGCTTCAAAAGCAACTTGTTGGTTAGAGATTTTGTCATATACAAACTCTCTAATTTCAACCACATACCAGATGTAGTTTTCTCCTTTGCGACTTTAATGATTATGTCGTCAGCCAGACGAAATATAATCGTTGAATGTGCCTTCTCCTCTAGAATGGTCATCTCAGCGATAACTGAATCTGTTGACTTCTTTGTCAACGGTGCCACAACCCCTGTTGCTTCAGTAAACCCCGCATCTTGATTTGCCATAGACTAAAAATGTTTCTCCTAGTAAATTTATCAATTTTCATATTCATCTTAGACATCTTTCTCACCCAGATCGAACACAAAGCTCTTGATATCAATTTGTTATAACGGATGTGAGAAAGAACAAATAACGAATGTAGAAAAGCAATAAACAACATACGAATTCACGTGGTTCACCAACGGAGTGTTGGCTACATCCACGAGCAGAGAGAGAGAGAGAAAGTGTTTTATTGAGATGAGGAAAATCAAGATTATAGATGCAATTGATGACTAATTCGTAGTCTATACAAACTAGGTTTATAAACCTATTTATACCCCGTTTAGGAAAACACGTTTCCGCGTCAAAAAAACCCACCGCCCAATTGAGAAGGGATTTTCCCAAACAAGAATTGCACTTGGGCTTGATCTGGTGATCCTGGCCTGGTTGTAGTTCGGTTCCTACGCTCGATCGGGTGAACCCGCCCAACCCGATCGAGTTCCTTGCTTTTAACCCCTACGGTCGGGAACACTTCTCGACCTGACCGGGCGATCCTATGAACAACTCCTTTTGACAAATATCTATTTGATTCAAGGCATAATTCCTACAATATATATATATATATATATATATATATATATATATATATTATATATATATATTATATATATATATATATAATAATAATATATATATATATATAATATAACCCCTCCCCTACTAGATTACCCCTCCCCACCCCCGCAGCCTGCCCCTCCCCCACCCCGTCGCGAGAACCCCACCCTTCCCCACCCCACTTCATCCAAATCGACGCCCAGAACCCTGTCGAAATCGACCCCACCCTTTCCCCACCCGTCGAAATCGATGCCCACTTCAGTTTGGTTAATGAGCAGTGGCGAAATCGATGCCCGACGAAGAAGATCGAACAGTGAAGTTAGCAGGCCAGAGAAAAATCGATCTTCTTCAGTTGGAGATTTGGGATTTGGGAAAAACAGAGGAGAGAGAGAGATTGCGAAAATGGGGGTTGCGGCTGGCAGGGGGTGGAGTGGGGGAAGGGGAGGTGGTGGGGGTTGGGTGGTTAGGGCTTTAGAGTGGGTTGGGAGGAGAGAGAAAGCTTTCATGTTCATCAATGTAAGATGATGGGTGAAGAGAGAGGGGAAAACCTGACGACGTTAGGTTTCCATCCATAATAAGGGTATCTTGAGCACAAACACAAACCTTAAGGGTGTCTGAGGAATTCCCCAAATGTGGGGGGTAATTTGGGAATTACGCCAAACCTCAAGGGTACCTAAGGAAATTTCCATATATATATATATATATATATAATATATATATATATATATATAGTTTTACAATACAAACCTAATACGAATAGTATTCCTTTCTATCTTGTGTACATACAATATTACACTGTGTGCATATTCTGGGATGTCTCGAATACTTTGCTGATGTCTTTTTTTTCAACCAAGGCTTAAAATTTTGGACATTTTACATGACACATTGCTATATTAATTAACAATGCTAATGACATTTAGGGTACGTGGTAATAAAAAATTCAACAGCTCTAATGAAATATTCCATCTCGTGATATCACAAATCATGTAGCATCATGTCAGCGCTTGAAAGAGGACATGACATGACGAATTACATATGTTAACATGTCATTGAAAAACATAAAATCCATTTCATTTTGTTATATTTAGAAACAACACGAAACGGGCCTTGGTCACCTGAACAAGGAGGAGGAGAGATTTGGTTCACTTTATAAGCCCAAAGGACGTTTCATACTAAAACCAATTGGTGATAGTAGGAGTAACCCCTCTACATTATAAAGTGTAACAATCTCTCCTCTTTCTCTAATGTGGGACATGCACAAGTGGGCTTTCAATGGGTTTCAACATGCCCCCCTCACTTGTGGGTGTCCTTAGAAATTTCGAGCTAACTGGAAAGGTCAGAGCAATAATCCTCTTAGGGGGTGGACATCCTATTAAGGTAAATCTTTATCTTGTAGCGATCAAATACCCATTTTAGATGAGACCCACTACCCGGGCTCTAATACAATATTAAATTTAGAAACAATACGAAACGGGTCTGGGTGACCCGAACAAGGAGGAGCAGAGATTTGCTCCACTGTTTAAGCCCAAAGGAGGTTCCATACCAAAACCAATTGGTGATAGTACGAGTAACCCCTCTACCTTTTAAAGTGTAATTATCTCTCCTCTTTCTCCAATGTAGGACACTTACAAGTAGGCTTTCAATGAATTTCAGCATATTTTAAATGTCAAAGTTAATATGGGGTTCATCATGTCTAAAAGCTTCTAGAACCTCATAAGTGTTCATAATGAAAACCTTTGAATCCTACTCTTGAAAGTATTTGTATCTACTCTATTATTAGCTTGATCGGAAAAATGTTATACATTGTTGCTTTGCCTTTTTTTTAATGTTTCCTTTGTGAATTCAAGCAACAGATCGGATTTCAATTGAAGCAAATGCAATTGAATTTTGGCATTTTTGTTTTAAAGTTTTTTTTTGACATCGAGAAAACGTGCATTGATTAAAAGACGAAGTACAACCTCTTACTAATACAACCATACAAAAAACAAAGGAAAACCTAAAGGAGCTTTATGAGCTCTTACAAACCTAAAAAAACAAAGATAAGCAAAGCCGATAAAGAGTCGCCTATTAAGTAGCGCGCCGTTGGTCGATGAATGTGCTGGAGGAGTCAATACTCTGATGACTGATGGATGTGGTAGGAGAATCAAATGTCGAACACGATCCGGACAACGAACCAAAGGCAAGATTCGCATCTCACCGCATGAGCAATCCCAAGGAACTTCTGACGCGGGGGATTCTTGGCTCATGATCAAATGAAGAGTCACATTCCTAGGTGACTTAAGACTCTCTTTCGAGAGTTTGTCATGTTTCTCCGTAATGGAGGAGAAACGGGAGTGCTGATATCCACCAGATGAAACTGGGGTGCCGCTTGAAGATTTGAATTTTTCAAGGCAAAGACTAGTAAGCATGATGAGCTCTTTAACACACCTCCGGTTTATGAAACCGGAAAACACAAACTCGAACCATGAATAACGAACACCGCCTCAAGCATACTCACACTTTTCATCCATCAGATGTACTCGTTCCTTCAACAAACATTTCAAAGAAACTGCAGATTTTACTACTACAACCTTACACCACCATCCCTGATTAAACCGACAAACATTTTTAAAAGCCAGAACCACCAACATACTATAACCTTAACAGCTCGGATGAACCAACTTACACTAGCTATTGGACAACTAACCATAAATACGGAGAAAAAACCATCAAACTAATAACTAACATAGCTAGGGGGAAGGGGAAAGGGAAGCCCAACTACTTGGGGGGAAGGGAAGGGGATTCCCAAACAAAACCAACCAACAACAAGGAAGGGGGGAATTGAACAAAAACTCGAACAGGGGATGGGGTGATGACTCGACTAAACCACTTGAACATGGGAGGGGAAAGAGGAGGAGAAGCCTGACTAACTAAATCAGGGGAGGGGGAGGGGAAGCTCGACGAAGGAACTAACGGCGACATCTAACACTAACAACTAACACCAAAGGGGGAGCGGGGATGGGAGGCCAAACAGAAGACGGCGAAGACAAAAACGAAGAAAAACTCGAAGTAAGGGTGAGGGCGAGGAGACGACAGAAGACGGGGGGAAAGCTGACCGAGGACGCGAGGGGGGGGGGGGAGAAAACGACGGAGGACGTTGGGGGAGGGGAGAAGATGGCTGACACGGGGTAGGGGAGTGAGCGAGAGAGGACGCGAGGGGGAGTGAAATGGACTACGAAGGACGCAAGTGAGAGGGGGTTACTGTGCGGAAACCATCAACTAGAGGAGGCTCGCCGGCGGTGTAACGCCCCGACCTCTAAGCATCTTTATTAGGTTAATTAATCTTGATTATTAGCAGCGGAACTCCTAGCTTTTGGTCGGTGCGTTACCGCCGTACTTTCCATCAGGAAAATACAAGGCAACATAAAATCATAAACTTAAACACTTCATAACATGAAGCATAATATAGGTCCAACATTAGTCTTAATTAATAAAAACTTAGTTACTAATCAGAGTTTTGACATAAACTTAAATTAAAACCATGAGAGTCTAGATAATCTAGATAATAATTAAATCCTCACTGCTACGCCATCCCGTTATCACCATCGGTACCTAAAACATAAAACAAAACGTCGTGAGCCGAGGCTCAGTAACATACTACTCTAACATCGTAAATTCATTTCACATCATTTTAGTTAAAAACAGGGAGAATAGAATAAGTAAAACATTTCACAAACATATCATATCATGTTACATTATCTCTTTATCATGTTCATCATCATGTATATTTTACTTTGGTAACTTGGCTAGTACAACGGAAGGGACGTCTCCCCAAAACATCATAACATCATAAACGGAAGGCAGCCACCCGAGGACAAAAGCCCTCACTAAACGGAAGGTGGCGTTATTTGCCCAGATTGCGCGGTGCCACCCGAGGACAATAGCCCTCACTAAACGGAAGGTGGTTAACCGGCCGGAAGGTACGTGCACGACCCGGGATAACAGAATACTTGCAAGAACCGTCTTTCACTTGAATTTATCATGTTTCATTGGTTTTAAGCATATCATCATCATCGTGAATAATTATATTCATTAATTTCATCATCATCATTTCATAGTCATATCATCATATCATCATAACCATCATAAAACATTTCATTTCGATCCCGCAATCCATATATTAAACATAATATTAATCATGATCATAAAACATACTTTGAAGGGAATGCGGGGTTAGCAGTAGACGTTACCTCGAGTCGCGATTATTATACTTGACAGCCGGGGGGCTTGTAATATCCCTTTTCCTTTCTAATCTATTCAAGGATTAATAAAGACGACTTATTAATATTTTATTCTAGATTTAAACTCTACGATCCATTTCCATCATGTGCCCATTATAGGAAGTACTTTAATATAACTTAATAGTGAGTTTTTGAAAAATTATGTAACCCCATCATTTATTACCTAACCTATAATTCTTGACTTTACTAACTTGGTCACTAACTTATGTAAAAGTAAAACTATTTATTTAGTAACAACTACTACTTATAAGATTCATGAAAATTCATATTTAATGACTTGAAGGTATGATTATAGAACTTTCATACTTTAGTTAGTCTTTTAATAGTAGAGTGAACTTTATAGCATTAAGTCTAATTAACTAAGTTCAATCAACTTAACTAGGTCTTCATATTTATACCAAATTTACAAGATTAGGATTTGTTTTTACATTAATCTATTACCCATAATATTAGCTTCAAACTATAAAATCAATATTAGAAGTTAAAGTAGCCTAACTATTAATAGTATTCTAATAGGTCAAGTATAATTATTAAGCCCAAACTATAAAGAACTAGTAACTTAATATAGTGTAAGTAGTTTTTATTTCAAAATAAGAAAAGGAGGGAAGGTATGTAAATATACCTTACTGTCAAAACAAGAGAAGGTAGAACATGGACAGCAGGGGGTGTCGTCGGTCTGAGCTCCGGCAGAAAGGACGCGGCGTGATGGCCAGCAGGGTGGCGGCGTGTCGGGTGGCAGCAGCCTAGGTGGGCCGAGGAGGAGAGAGAAGTCAGGGGGGAGCAGCGAGAAAGAGAGGAGGGAGAAGAGGAGGGGTGCAGCGTGGGGGAGGGAGAAGGAGGTGGTGGTGCTGGCGGGGTGGCTGGCTGGTGCTGCGCAGCGAGGGAGGCCGACAGGTGGTGGTGGTTGGAGAGTGGCCGGAAAGTGGTGGAAGATGTGTGTTTAAAGGTTGTGTAAATTTCAGATTTTTGGGTGGGGATGAATAGTGAAATCAGCACACTATTTATAGAAATTTTAGGAGCAAACCCAATTAAAATAATGGTGGATTAATGGTGAAGTATACTTGGGGAGCAAGGAGTTCTAGAAGCCTTGGGGAGCAAGTTCATGGAGCTTGAGGAAGAAGATGGGTTGTGTGGATGGTGAATTTCTTTTTTTGGAAATTTTCTAATTATTTTACTAATACTAAAATAGTGACTTTTCCTACTTTCTTTTAATGTGTTACCAATCTAACTTAGCTTATTTTATTAAATACTCGATTTTATTTTATTTTCAAATATATTAGAGAAGTGATTAAGTAAATATATAAATTTTTAATAATTTATTTAAGCTAATTATTAATGTTAATCAAGTTTGAATTTTCGGGATATTACATCCTCACCCCTTAGAATAAGTTTCGTCCTCGAAACTTGCTCATATGATATGAAGATTCAAACATCAAACTTGCTCAATCACATATTTCAAAATCATGTATTTATTCACTATCAAAACAAAAGTTTACATCAAATCATCTAAGCAAATAGATGGGGGTATCTTGCTTTCATTTGGTTTTTACTTCCCACGTGGCCTCAGACGATGAATGGTTAGCCCATAAAACTTTGACCATATGGATTGTCTTATTCCTGAGCTGCTTTTCTCTACGATCGAGAATTTCAATCGGTTTCTCTTCATAGGATAGATCGTTCCTCAATTGCAAGGGCTCGTGCCTAATTACGTGGCTTGGATCAGAAATATACTTCCTCAACATCGATATATGGAAGACGTTATGCACTCGATCCAAGTCTGTGGGTAAAGCTAATCGATACGCCACTTTATTGACTCGCTACAGGATTTTGTACGGACCAATATACCTCGGGCTCAGCTTACCAGACTGTCCAAATCTCATGACACCTTTGCTAGGGGAAACTTTCAGAAAGACATGATCACCCACCATAAATTCTAGTGGCCTTCTTCGACGATCCGCATAGCTCTTTTGTCTACTTTGCGCGGTCTTGATCCTAGCTTGAATAAGTCGTACTTTTTCTGTCGTTTCTTGTATCAAGTCCGGCCCAATCATTCGTGCTTCGTCGATGTCACTCCAACAAAGAGGTGTTCTACACCTTCTCCCATAAAGTGCTTCATATGGTGCCATCTTGATGCCAGCCTGATAGCTGTTGTTATAGGAAAACTCCACCAATGGCAAGTATTTCTCCCAACTTCCATGGAAATCCAACACACATGCTCTTAGCATATCTTCGAGGGTCTGAATTGTTCGCTCGGTTTGACCATCGGTTGCTGGGTGAAAGGCGGTGCTGAAATCGAGTTTAGTACCAAAAGCTTTCTGTAACTCCTTCCAAAATTTCGCTTGAAACCTCGAGTCTCGATCAGATACAATAGAACTTGGAACACCATGTAATCTGACTATCGTGCTCACATATAACTCTGCTAGCTTGTCTAGGCTCCAATTATTTCTGATCGCCAAGAAATGTGCCGATTTAGTCAACCTGTCCACGATCACCCAAATGCTATTCATACCTCGGGATGATGGTGGTAACCCAACAATAAAATCCATAGAAATCGAATCCCATTTCCATGTTGGAACATCCAAAGGCTGCAATAATCCTGCAGGTCTCTGGTGTTCTATCTTGATCCTCTGGCACGTCAGACACCTTGTCACATATTCAGCAACATCCTGCTTCATATTACTCCACCAAAAATTCTGTTTCAGATCATTGTATAACTTGTTTCCTCCAGGGTGAATAGAAAAAGGACTGTTGTGAGCTTCTTCCAGAATTCTCTTTTTCAATGCCTCCTTATCTGGAACACATGTTCTACCCTGAAATCTCAACGTGCCATCATCTTGGATCACGAATCCCGGTGATTTTCCCTTCTTCACATCACTCTTTATCTTTTGCAACTCCAAGTCTCCATCTTGCGCCTCTTTTATTTCTTCCAACAAAGTCGGCCTCAACTCCAATGCATACAATTGTGCTTCTATTTTCGGTTGCATGATCTCCACTTTCATCTTCATCAAATCATCATTGATTTCTTTCGGCAAGGTTAAGGTTGTGTTTAGGTAGGATTTGCGGCTTAGAGCATCAGCTACGACATTAGCTTTGCCTGGGTGATATAGGATCTCGACATCATAATCCTTTAGGAGTTCAAGCCATCTACGCTGCCTCAAGTTCAATTCCTTTTGGGTAAAAATGTATTTAAGGCTTTTGTGGTCGGTGAAGATCTTACACGGAACACCATAGAGATAGTGTCTCCATATTTTGAGAGCAAACACAACTGCGGCTAGTTCAAGGTCATGGTTGGGTAGTTTTGTTCATGAGGCTTGAGTTGACGGGAAGCATATGCTATAACTTTATCTTCTGCATCAACACACCCTCCTAATCCATGCTTAGAGGCATCGCTGTACACAACAAATCCATCAGTTCCCGAAGGGAGAGTAAGAACAGGAGCAGTGGTGAGACGCTTCTTCAACTCTTGAAAAGCTGCTTCACATTCATCACTCCACACAAACTTAACCATCTTCTTTACCAATCGAGTTATAGGCATGGCTATCTTGGAGAAATCTTGGACAAATCTTCTATAATATCCAGCTAAACCCATAAACTCCGAACTTCAGGAACATTAGTGGGTCTAGGCCATTCCATGATAGCTCTTATCTTTTGTGGATCAACCGAGACTCCAGTATCTGAAATGATGTGCCCTAGAAAGGCAACTTCTTTCAACCAGAACTCACATTTCTTCAACTTCGCATACAACTTCCTTTCTCTCAACACTTCTAACACCTTCCTCAAATGTTCTTCATGCTCAATCAAGTTTCTTGAAAACACCAAGATATCATCGATGAATACAACCACAAACTTATCGAGGTATGATTTAAATACTCGGTTCATCAGATCCATGAAGACAGCAGGGGCATTGGTTAACCCAAATGGCATTACTGTAAATTCATAATGACCATATCGGGTCCTGAAAGCAGTTTTTGAAATATCTTCTGGCTTTATGCGGAGTTGATGATATCCAGATCTTAAATCAATCTTCGAGAAGATAGTTGCACCTCGAAGTTGGTCGAAAAGATCATCAATACGAGGCAATGGATATTTATTCTTGATGGTGATCTTGTTCAACTCTCGATAATCAATGCACAACCTCATGCTTCCATCTTTCTTCTTGACAAATAGAACTGGTGCACCCCATGGCGACACACTAGGTCGAATATACCCCTTCACGAGTAATTCATCTAGTTGCTTTTTCAGTTCTTGTAACTCAGCAGGTGCCATTCGATAAGGTGCCTTGGAGATAGGAGCAGATCCAGGAACGAGGTCAATGCTGAAATCTATTTCTCTTTCTGGTGGCATGCCAGGTATCTCTTCCGGAAATACATCAGGGTACTCACAAACTATGGAATATCGGATAACGAGGGTTCAGTTTGGTTAGGTCTACCACACTACATAGGTATCCGTAATGACCCTTTGAAAGTAACTTGAAGGCTTTCAAGGATGAGATGATTTCAGGTTTGGGTTGGACTTTTCTTCTTCGATAAGAAACCTTACACCCATCTGGCTTCCTAAGGGTTATTTCATGGTTAAGGCAATTTATGTCTGCTTTGTACTTGACAACCAATTCATTCCCAATATCACATCCAAAGTCGGTTAATTCAAATTGAATGAGGTCTACTTGAAATTCACATCCCCTATAAGAATAGGACAATTTCTATACATGACATCACATAAGATGGATTCACCATTAGGGATGGTGCCGACATGGCAGAGAATTCAGAGCATGGTTTTGCATTCAAGCTTCTAGAAAATGCACTAGATATAAACGAATGGGAAGCTCCAGAATCGAAAAGGACATAAGCAGGTACAGAGTTGACAGGAAAAGTACCAGTAATGACAGTATCATCTGCCTCTGCTTCATCACGCTGCATCATAAAGACTCTTCCAGCCTGCGGGGGTCCACGTGGAGGGTTCTTATTTGCGTTGCCTGCATTTCCACCATAGCCAGACATCTGGCCGTTTCTTTGACCACGATTCGCAACATTTCCACTTCGCCAATCTGGAATTGGACAATTTTTAATCATATGACCTGGTTTACCACATCGATAACACTGATCACTTCCCCTACGACATTCATTCGTCATGTGGCCTTGTCTTCCGCATTTGTTGCATCGAGGAATTTGCTTCTGATCGTTTCCCGAATATCCCGTGTTTGGCTTTTTGTTGAAGTTGTTGTTGGAGTGGCTTTCATGAGATTTAGCTTTTCTTTTTCCACCCTCATACACTTCCTTTCGCAGCTTCATTTTCCTTTCAACATTGATAGCCCGGTCATATAGCTCTTGATAAGACTTACTCATATTTGCAGCAAGCCTTTCTTGAAGATCCAGGTTCAAACCTCCTTCAAATCGATTCATCCTTTGACGATCCGTAGACACAGATCAGGAGCAAATCGAGCTAACTCATTGAATTTCACAGCATATTCCAGAACTGACATACCCCTTTGCCTCAGATGGATAAACTCAGATTCCATCTGGAGTTGCAGAGACTGAGGGTAAAACTGGTTTCTCATAGCCTCCTTAAACCTTCCCATCCAAATCCAGGTTGATTCTGCATCTCTCTAGCAGTCTTCCACCACAGATCAGCTTGCCCTTTTAAGTAGAATACAGCAAAGTTAACTTTCCACTTGTCGGACACTGGGTGGCATCAAAGAGTTTCTCCATGCCATTCAACCATTCCTCAAACTCGGTGGGGTCAGGCTTTCCATCATAAGTAGGCGGCTTGTGAGCAGAAAACCTTTTGAACATATTGGAGCATTCTTCCTGCTCCGTCTTGGCCCTTGGTCGGTTTCCTTGCAAGAATTCCATCATCAGCTTCATCATATCCACCTGATTTCCGTTAGCATTTTTAGTCGTTTCTTCGAAAACAGGGTCACTTCGCAAGGTATCTAGCCTTTGCCTCATTTCTTCAAGTGTGACTTCGGGCCCATGGGTTCCACTTACACTTGTTGCCATGTTCTAAAACATCACATATTCCATGTGCATAACATGTTAAGCGAGGCATAGACGTCATCGTAAAAATAATATAAAAATATTCCCTTCCCCGATCCTAACACTCACACTCATTTTCATTTTCAAACACTTATTAACTACACCATTTAGTATTCATCTTATTATATTATATGAACCCTATACTTATGGTGATGACTCTCGTTTTACTAGATTACTTTACCATTTATTTCTAATTTAAGTAAAACCTTTGAGATTTTACTTGAGGCATCGAGAACCGTTGCTCTGATACCAACCTGTAACGCCCCGACCTCTAATCATCGTTTATAGTTAATTAATCGATTATTAGCAGCGGAACCTAGATGTCGGTCGTTACCGCCGTACTTTCCATAAGGAAAATACAAGGCAACATAAAATCATAAACTTAAACACTTCATAACATGAAGCATAATATAGGTCCAACATTAGTCTTAATTAATAAAAACTTAGTTACTAATCAGAGTTTTGACATAAACTTAAATTAAAACCATGAGAGTCTAGATAATCTAGATATTAATTAAATCCTCACTGCTACGCCATCCCGTTATCACCATCGGTACCTAAAACATAAAACAAAACGTCGTGAGCCGAGGCTCAGTAACATACTACTCTAACATCGTAAATTCATTTCACATCATTTTAGTTAAAAACAGGGAGAATAGAATAAGTAAAACATTTCACAAACATATCATATCATGTTACATTATCTTCTTTATCATGTTCATCATCATGTATATTTTACTTTGGTAACTTGGCTAGTACAACGGAAGGGACGTCTCCCAAAACATCATAACATCATAAACGGAAGGCAGCCACCCGAGGACAAAAGCCCTCACTAAACGGAAGGTGGCGTTATTTGCCCAGATTGCGCGGTGCCACCCGAGGACAATAGCCCTCACTAAACGGAAGGTGGTTAACCGGCCGGAAGGTACGTGCACGACCCGGGATAACAGAATACTTGCCAAGAACCGTCTTTCACTTGAATTTATCATGTTTCATTGGTTTTAAGCATATCATCATCATCGTGAATAATTATATTCATTAATTTCATCATCATCATTTCATAGCATCATATCATCATATCATCATAACCATCATAAAACATTTCATTTCGATCCCGCAATCCATATATAAAACATAATATTAATCATGATCATAAAACATACTTTGAAGGGGAATGCGGGTGTTAGCAGTAGACGTTACCTCGAGTCGCGATTATTATACTTGACAGCCGGGGGAGGCTTGTAATATCCCTTTTCCTTTCTAATCTATTCAAGGATTAATAAAAGATGACTTATTAATATTTTATTCTAGATTTAAACTCTACGATCCATTTCCATCATGTGCCCATTATAGGAAGTACTTTAATATAACTTAATAGTGAGTTTTTGAAATTAATTATGTAACCCCATCATTTATTACCTAACCTATAATTCTTGACTTTACTAACTTGGTCACTAACTTATGTAAAAGTAAAACTATTTATTTAGTAACAACTACTACTTATAAGATTCATGAAAATTCATATTTAATGACTTGAAGGTATGATTATAGAACTTTCATACTTAAGTTAGTCTTCTAATAGTAGAGTGAACTTTATAGCATTAAGTCTAATTAACTAAGTTCAATCAACTTAACTAGGTCTTCATATTTATACCAAATTTACAAGATTAGGATTTGCTTTTACATTAATCTATTACCCATAATATTAGCTACAAACTATAAAATCAATATTCGAAGTTAAAGTAGCCTAACTATTAATAGTATTCTAATAGGTCAAGTATAATTATTAAGCCCAAACTATAAAGAACTAGTAACTTAATATAGTGTAAGTAGTTTTTATTTCAAAATAAGAAAAGGAGGGAAGGTATGTAAATATACCTTACTGTCAAAACAAGAGAAGGTAGAACATGGACAGCAGGGGGTGTCGTCGGTCTGAGCTCCGGCGTAAAGGACGCGGCGTGATGGCCAGCAGGGTGGCGGCGTGTCGGGTGGCAGCAGCCTAGGTGGGCCGAGGAGGAGAGAGAAGTCAGGGGGGAGCAGCGAGAAAGAGAGGAGGGAGAAGAGGAGGGGTGCAGCTGGGGGGGGAGGGAAAGGAGGTGGTGTCTGGCGGGGTGGCTGGCTGGTGCTGCGCAGCGAGGGAGGCCGACAGGTGGTGGTGGTTGGAGAGTGGCCGGAAAGTGGTGGAAGATGTGTGTTTAAAGGTTGTGTAAATTTCAGATTTTTGGGTGGGGATGAATAGTGAAATCAGCACACTATTTATAGAAATTTTAGGAGCAAAACCCAATTAAAATAATGGTGGATTAATGGTGAAGTATACTTGGGGAGCAAGGAGTTCTAGAAGCCTTGGGGAGCAAGGTCATGGAGCTTGAGGAAGAAGATGGGTTGTGTGGATGATGAATTTCTTTTTTTGGAAATTTTCTAATTATTTTACTAATACTAAAATAGTGACTTTTCCTACTTTCTTTTAATGTGTTACCAATCTAACTTAGCTTATTTTATTAAATACTCGATTTTATTTTATTTTCAAATATATTAGAGAAGTGATTAAGTAAATAAATAAATTTTAAATAATTTATTTAAGCTAATTATTAATGTTAATCAAGTTTGAATTTTCGGGATATTACAGGCGGCCAGGCTGAGTCTCTATCCACCGACGAGCCTAGGGCGCTCGTGGCGGCTGTTGTTTTTAGGGTTAGATTTTGGTTTTGTGGTTAGAGAGGGGAGGGGAGCGTATTGTTTTGAATTTTAAATTTAAAGTTTATTTGGATAGGGAAATTTAGAGGACAAAAAAAGGGGAGGATTTCTTTTTTCATGGTAGATTAGAGGTGATCATTTTGGCCCGGCCCGGCCCGGCCCGTTTTTGGGCCGGGTTTTGGGCAGAATTTTTCGGCCCGCGGGCCGGGCCCGGCCCGGCCCGGTCATTTTTTTTTTGTTTTTGGGCGGGCTTTGGGCAAGCTAAAAACGACTTTTTAGTCTATTTTTTGGCCCGGCCCGTTTTGGCCCGCAAAAGCCCGCTAAGCCCGGCCCGAAATAGCGGGCTTTGGACACAAAAATTCTGCCCGAATTTAGGCCCGGCCCGGCCAATGGGCAAATTTTTTTGGCCGCGGCCCGGCCCGGCCCATGATCACCTCTATGGTAGATACAACATTAATGAATGAAAGAGAAGAAAAATGCAAACTCATCCTTTTTTAGCCTATTTGCTTCATCAATGTTATCTAAATAAAATGTTAGTGTCTAATATCGAACATCTATACTAATAGTGTATTCATCATACACCAGGGTGTACCATGTGCATGGTACACCATGGTACACCTACGGTAATTTTTACCTCATTTGCTTATTTGGATTTCTACCTATTATGTGATTATGCTCATTTAGAGGTTTCAAATTAATGAGTTAGGAGCAAAAAAAATAGCCTTGGGTGTACCATGAGCATGATACACCTGAGTGTATGAAACAAATTTCGACTGTAGTAATATTTTTAAAAGCGCTCTTAAGCAAGTCTACACGTCACGTGCCACTCTTCCTTTAATTGTTTCACCTAAAATTCGATCACGTGACCTCAAGTTACTGTATTAAAGTTCTAATCAATAAACTATGTAACACAAGATGATATTTTGCAACATAAAATGTTAATAACCTGAAACATTGCCCGCTACTAAAGACTAATTTGAATAATTAATAGAGTAGATTACAAGTTGAAACTATTATCTTGTTTTAATTTCTTTTAAAATTGTCTCTTTTATATGGAGTAAATATTAATCTTCACCTCTTAAATCTTAATGCGTTATTCTAATATTCCCTATAATAGGGTAACCAATAGGGGCCAGGGGGACACATAAACAAAATAATAACATATGAAACCATTCTTTGAAACATATAACATGTAACATTCCAATAGCGCATTTACATTGCATTTATGCATCTTTAGATCCCTTTTATAAGTTACGGTGCTTTCACATGTTGTTTGGCATTTTGATGTAATCTCAGATATTCTAGACTCCTTTTTGAGGACATGATGATTAAGACACTTGGATTACCTCCAAAACGATATATCATGTGCCCGAAACGGATTGAAAATGAAGAAGACACAAACAATTTTCTGTACTTGTGCGAAATATGATACATCTACACCATCTTACGCATAACTTTTGAGATAAGAATGACAATGAGGTAATTTCAACAGGTTAAAAACTAGATTCAAGGGCTTTCCAACTATATATTACATGTGCGAAATAAAGCTCTGGATCAAAAGTTATAATTGTTCAAAGTTGAGCTAAAACCACTGCCTCGACCGCACGTCTGTGCGGATCTATGCTCGACCGCGCATCTCTGCAATCAAAAGCCACCAAAGCTTATTCCTTACTTGCACGACAGAGCGATAATTTGCCTGACCATGCATGACCCTGCATGATCTTGCGAGAAGTTTCTTGACCGTGCAAACTGTTGTAGTCTCGAATTTTCCGCGTGACCTAACTTATGTCGGTTTATATTATTCTTAGCTTATAAATAGGACTTTGAGCCATATTTTCAGAAGCTTAGAGATTCAATGTCATAATTTATTAGTTTATGCTTCAGGTTTCTACAGGGAAGTTAGAGAGAGAAACTTGTAGATCTTCATTGTTTTTCAAGACTCTACCTTTCTTCTATTAATTCAAGTATTTATTTCTCCTTCTTTTCTCTTTTCTTATATGAATTTTAATAATTCTTATCTAGTTTGTTTATATGTTTTAGTTATGCTTGAGTAGTTCTTTTATAACTTACTTCTCTTTTAGAAATCAAAGTTATTTCCCAATGTGAATAATTTATAAAAGTTCTTTTATCACTCACTTCTCTAGTTTGTTTATATATTTCAGTTATTCTTCTCTAGTTTGTTTATATATTGAAATTTCCCAATGTGAATACGAGAACAACAAAAGAAAACAAAGAGAAAAGTAGTTTTCAACATGTTTATTTTAAAACCACTCACTCCTCTTTTAGTAATCAAAGTTATGAAGCCTTGACCATTAATTAGACTGAAGGTGCGTTCTATTCACCTGAATAATCCTAAACTGAACTTATCTGAACTGAACTGAACTAAAATTATTGGACCTGATTCAACTTATTCAACCTGATTGAATTTGATTGGAATTTATTGAACCTGATTGAAACATATTGACATGATTGGAACTTATTAGACCTGATTGAAACATATTACACCTTCTTGGACCTGATTGACTTCTTTGACCTTATTTGACAAAAAATTTGATGAGTATATCCTTGACATAAATACTATCCCTATAAATTTATTATGACATAAGTATTCAAATTTGTCCTTCGAAAAATAGTAATTATTAATTTCCTCTTATGGTTAACATTTTAACAAAAAAAAATACTATTGATATGCTTGCCTATACACAATTTTCACCACTAGTATATCGGATAGTCTTGCTTTGGTTTCATAAAGCACTAGTAGGAAATCAATTAATAACATTTATATCTTTCATTGTTATTTAACGAAAACATGTTATCTCTAGTTATTTAAAGACAAATTGCAAAATATTATAATTATGATTATTATTATTGTTAATCTTATTTGACCATGATTATAATATTTTTTTAATAATAAAATAATCAACTAATAAATAAATAATAAAATAATAGATAATAATGCAAAATACTAAACTATATAATCATAGTGATATAATTAAAGTTTTTAATAATAACATAATCAGTTAATAGTAACATAGATAATAAAATAATAGATAATAATACAAATATAATAACATATACTAATCATAGTGATACTTTAATTAAAATATTAATTTAAATTTATTGATCATTGACTATTTGGATCTTATTGAAACTTATTGGACCCGATTGCAACTTATTGACCAGATTGGACCCGATTGAAACTTATCAGAACTACACCGAACTGATTGAACCTGAAACTTAATTTTTTAAGGTGAACATAATGCACTCTAGATTAATAAGTTCCAATTAAGGCCAATAAGGTCTAATAAAGTCCAATAAGTTCCAATCAGGTCTAACAAGGTTCAATAAATTTCAATAAGGTTCAAATAATCAATGATTAGTAAATTAAAATTATAATTATAATTAAAGCACCGGTATCATTATATAGTATTATATTTGTGTTATTGTCTATTATTTTATTATTCAAATTATCATTAGCTGATTATTTTATTCTAGAAAAATATTATAATCATGGTTAAATAAGGTTAACGATAATAATCATCATAATTATAACATTGTGTACTTCGTCCAAATAAATAGAGACTAATAATTACTACTTTTTGTTAAAATATCATTCATAAGAGATTAATAATTACGATTTTTTTTCAAAGGGTAAAGTTTAATAATTATTATGTCATAACAAAAATTTGAAGGGTAATATTTATGTTATAACTCATCAAATTTTTTGTTAAATAAGGTCAAATAAGTTTCAATCATGTCCAATAAGGTATAATAAGTTTCAATCAGGTCCAATCAGGTCTAATAAGTTCAAATCAGGTCAATAAATTTCAGTTATGTACAATAAGTTCCAATTAGGTTCAATGAGGTCCAATAAGTTGAATTAGTTCCAATAAGTTCAGTTCAGATAAGTTCAGTTCAGTTCAATAATTCTAAGCTGAAGAGAACGCACCCTGATACAATTATCAATTTTAGAACACTGTCATATTTTATTTTATAGATCTGTTTAAATGTTTAATTTTAAAATTCTTAATTTTTTTTTTTTAATTTTTACCAGTATACATATGATGAGTCTAAATTATATACTATATGGGTAATTTTAGAAATGATGTATTGGGAGTACTTTCTTGGATGCATAATTGAGAGTTTGGATTAGTTACGTTGTTACCGAAGACAGAAGTTGAAGCACACAAGTAGGGGTGTTTATCAAACGAGCCAAGTCCAAATTGTACTGGGTTCGGCTTAACTCATTTATCGTTTAGCTCGGCTCGTGAGCTCGAGGAAGTCTATAAGTGAAGCTCGACTTGAGCTTATAAGTTCTCTCAGGACTCGTGCTTGGCTCGGCTCAAGTTCGATCTGAGACAAATTAAAAACAAACCAAATAACATTTTAACAAACAGAAAATTCATATTCGATATTCAAAAAAATTGTTGACAGATCTTGTAGATTTATAGATTAAATTCAAAAAATACCACGAATAAACATATTTTATTCATTTTTACATGCTAACCAAATAAGTTACTTACAAATATACATAAAAAATCGACAAACTAGATCTAAAAATATGCAAAAAGAAAAAAGCATGAATCGTTCAATGTAAAAAAGTGTATGAAAGGATATGTAGAATAACTTTTTAACGTGTTTTAGCACATAATAACTTTTTGAAGGCTTTAAGTTATATAATTTTTTCATATATAAAATAATAATCGAGCAGGTTCATGAGCTTTTCGACCTGAGTTTGGCCTAATTCGGCTTGGCTCGTTAAGGTCTCAAGCCGATCCCGAATCTGAATCGAGCTGCCACAAGTTGAGATTTGACCGAGCTTAGCCTAAATTGTTCGTGAACATGCCGAACTTATTACCACCCCTACACACAAGGGTACAAAGAGAACGTTCCAACGACTAGCTAACATGGTATCCATAGATCCGTGTGAATTGTGTGATCAATTGAAAGTGACAAAATTGATATATAGGTGTTGGATTTTACTTGTAGGTAATTCTACGAGGATTAGGATCCGATATGCATGACGATTATTCTAATCTTTTATAAATTTCTTTATATGAATTATAAGTCCACGCAAAAGGTGTGGTTTCTTTAGGTCGGTAATATAATAATTTTTTGCTGATGCTCGCAAGGATATGAACAATCATTCACACAAAAATATATATCGACTGCAATATACTTCCTCCATTTCATTTTAATTTACACACTTACACTTTTTACGTATGCCAATGTAAAACTTTGGGAACATATATCTTTAGTTTTGTATTTGTAAAAATTATAAAAAGTACATATTAATAAAATACATACTAAGACGAATCTAACAAGATCCCACATGACTATGTTGTTATTCACGTATAAATCACAAACGAGCGAGGGTCAAAGTGCAATTTGTGAATAGTGTAAAATGTCAAAGTGTGTAAATTAATATGAAACGGAGGGAGTAATGCGTCGGACATATTCTGAAAGGATTTCATGTGAAAATAGAAAAAAAAGAACGGTATATGTGAAAGCTAAGGAGACAAATAGAGATAAAATTAAAAATATAAGATGTTTATGGTGGCTTTTTAGAAAAAAATTGCCACCGTAATAATTTAATGTGAGCCATACATTGCTCCACATCAACCATAGATATATTTACGATGGATGACGTTAAATAAGATATCTTTCTTATTTTTTTGCATTTGTTTTTTAGACATTTTATGTTATATGAAAAAGTTATGAATAACTTCCAAAATTATATTTATTTAATTGAAATTATCTGATGTATTTGGTATTTATGATTTACGAACCTATACAGTGTAATACACGACATTATAAAGTGTAATATATAATTTTTTTCATGGATTAAATAATAACTTTTTGCTCAATTTTGTGAAAAACTATCTTATATTCATTTTTTTTTGTCCAAAACTACCAAGTCTCACTTTTTGCTTTGTTGACCACTACCATGAACAAGTTCCGTCATTGACCATATATATTCCGGCCAAAAATGATCATGTGAGCTGCATGTGACTTACTAAATCCCAACATTCCTCCAATTCTGATTCCATTTGTCGAACCTAAGTAACAAACCACATAAACTCGCTCTTTCTCTCCTCATTCCTTCAATTCACCTTCTTCAATTCGTGAACAAACGGTAGTAAATAGTAGCAACATTTCCTCCACACATTTTATTGCCAATTAAATAATTCAAGCTAAAACAAAGTTAAACATAAGTTAGATTCCATAAGTTGTACGAACAATAACCAATAAAACACAAAGTTAAAACATAAGCTAGATTCCATATCATTGTTTGCATACCACTAATCACAACCTAACAATTCAAGTTTCATTACCAAAACTATGCAAACTTTTCATACATCAAATATAATTAAATTATTACCAATTACAACCACAACTTACCCATTAGACCATCTAACAACCATCCTAGCAAAAACCCAACTACAATCACTACACAAACACTTCCCTAAACTCCCTAAGAAACTAACCTAAAAGTTTTGCTACCACAACAATAAATCGACTAAATTTCATATATATGATGCTATATTTAGTATCTCAATTTAAGTCAAGTTAAGCAGTAAAGTCTCTAAGATTTGATGTGTTTACCGTAAACAACAAATTGATCGACCTCAAGAATGTGGAGAGAAAATGAATATGAGTTTATTACACGAGATTAAAAGACAATGAGCAACAACTATCTCTTCACTATATATACACAATGATATTAACAAAAAGCTTAATAAACTAACTACCTCTAACAACTTATACTGACTCAGCTAGTATATAATTAACAGTATAATTTATACACCCCCTTCAAGCTGCACTTGTGTAACAAGACCAAGCTTGGAACAAAGAGTATGATGATGTGAAGAAGGGTGAGCTTTAGTAAGAACATCTGCAAGCTATTGTTGGCTAGAAACATGAGCAGTGGTTGAGAACCCCTGCTGCAATATGCTCTCTGACACAGTGCATATCTCGTTTCAAGTGCCTAGTCTATCTTTTCATGAAACACTAGTACAAAATCATTGACTTGCGTCGGATGCTAGACCCCCATTTGCGTCGGACATGGGTCCGAAGCCACATGTCTCGACACAAATTAGGGAGACATGAACTGCGTCGGAGCAGGACGTGACGCAGATTTAGGGCTCTTTTCGTTGGATGGCAAGTGAAGTACGGCGCATATGACTCATGCACCCAAGCACAAGCAGCACCTAGTATTGTTGGCAAGGCAGTCATTTGCGTCGGATGCAGAGCAATATGCGACGCAGATGATGTGCCAATTGCGTCGCAGGTTGCAAATTAGCAATTTTTATTTAATAAATATTGAAGAACAGATCGGAAACCAACAGATACCAAAGCAAAAGATTTGAGATAAATAAAATCAAATTCATGTAAGTTGAGCCAAGTTTTACAGTTGTAAACGCATCAAGATCTAAAGTCATAGCCAATAATATACTCCATTAATAATACAAGCAAAAATTAGGAATATGAGGGGGTTGTTGGCAAATATGGGTTAGGGGTATTGGTTCTCAGAATGGCGATATAGGTGTGGGGTGACTAAGATAGTAATTTACGGTGGCTTGGGGTGTAAAGAGACTAGGAACACTAGCTACTGATAGCCGGGATGAGGTTTGCTGTTGTTTATGGTAGTTGTGTAGTAAAAATTTGGTCCAAGGGTAATGGAGATTGGAGGAATTCAAAACCCCCTTAGGTTGGGGAGAAATTTAGGAATGGGAAAAGTTGAACCGATTTGATTATTTGGTCTGAACCTAATCTAAAAATTGAGTTAGGGTTCAAACTCATAACCCGTGAATTTTTATTAATCTACCTCAACACAAACTCCGCCTAACAAGACATGTTACCAACCCTAGTTAGTGAGAATTTTGGTAGGAGGATTCAGAGTGAACCCAAACTGATTAATGAAAAACGGAAGATGAAAAAGTAACAACGATATTGACGTAAGGAGTAATAATAGAAAGAGGATATTTAATTACCTCTTTCTCTTTTAAAACACCTAAATCAAACGCCTCCTAAATAGCTAGTGAGCTAAGAACAAGTGAACAAATTAAACCCTAATTAATGAAACAATTATAAAATAAATTCTCTCTCTCCTTAACTTTGATCCTCGCATTTACACTTTGCTATACATATGGGTAAAAACATGTGTGTATTACGAACCACATCTTGTTCCTTCTTTTAGGTGGTCCGTCTCAAAGAGGCCTGCATAATTGAGGATTTGATCATAGGTCGAACCCTATAAGTTTCTAATCATATAGGTAATTTCTTTTTTTTTACCTATTTAATATTTTCTTACAATTCCACTTGTGTGGACCCGATTCACAATAAAATTAGTGTGCATCAGGCTCACGCACGTGAATCGAGACACACACTACTACAATGCACAGAAATTCGCTATATAACAAAGATATACACTATATAAGAGAGAAATACACTATATCACAAACAATTACATTATAACACAAAGAACCCCTCAAAAAAAAAAAAAAATTATAACACAAAGAAACACTATCATAAATAAACACTACCTCTTGCAAAAGAAAAAACCACTATAGCACAGAGAAACATACTATATTACAAATAGATACAATATATACTACAGAAATACATTATATCAAAAACGAACACACTATAGTTCAAAGAAACACTATCACAAATAAACATACTATAGCATAAAGAAACATACTATATTACACACAAACAACTTATATCAAAACTGACAATATAGTCCTAATCTTCTATAACATGTTCAATTGTACAATCATCTACTTCTTCCGTTTAGAAATAGTTGCACCATTTGCATAATATTTACTATTCACATGTTACACTTTAATTGTCTTTGGTGATTTATATTTTATAAAAAACATAGTCATAAGGGATCTTGTAAGATTCATATATTTTTGCTTAAAAACCGCAGCAATATTTTTAATATCAACTTTCTATAATTTTCACTTATTAATAATTGAAGATATTAATGTTTGAAAATATGCATTGGCAAGTGTGAAAACATGAAATGGTGCAACTATTTCTAAACGGAGAAAATATATCATAAAAATTGAAAAACAGAGTAAGAACTTGGAGAGTGAGAAAATTAAATAGTTATGAGAGAGAAACTCAAAAGAAAAGAAATAAATGGAGAAAAAAACACAAAATAGTAGAAGTTGTAATCATTAAAACCTACCTAATATAAATTAGATGCACACTAATTAGTATACACCGAGTTCATACGAGTTCACTAGTAGAATAATTGTTTATTGTTGCGGTGGTATTACTGCGGTTTTAACCATATGCAGCAATATATCATGTAAAAAGAAAAAAAAATTGACTATTTGACCAGACATATTGCTGCGGTTTTTGTCAAGAACCGCAACAATATATTAAAATATATAATATTTTAATATATTGTTTTGGTTCTTGACAAAAATCGCAACAATATCATTTAAAAAGAATATAAAACACATCAATTAGGGTTTTTATCCTCACTTTCCCTCTCTCAACCTCACACGCAACAGTCAGTGACTCTCTTCTCTCAGCCCCTCTCTCTCTCTCTCAACCTCTCTTCTCTCTTAACTCTCTCAACCTCTCATCTTTCTCAACCTTCAAACGGAGCGACGCGTTCTTCTTCGTCGTCCACCACCCTCGACTGCTCCCGTCAACCTTCGAACGGAGCGACGCGACGAAGCCGCCAAGCCCACCAGCCACGACCAGAGCGTTCGTCACTCCTCTACTCCGCCATTCGATCAAGATTGTTCGTCGAGCGCAACGACGCCCGTTCGCCGCCACCGACGAGTTTCTTTCTTCGCTTTTTTTCGTTTTTGTTTCCTTTTCGTTTTTTTTTTTCTGTTTTTTAGATTTGATTTTTTTTTCCTTTTTCTCGTCGTTTTTCAGACTCCTCTTCTCTAGATCCATCTTCAGTTTCTTTTTTCTGTTTTTTCGAGTTCTTAATGAATGAGTCTTAAATTATTGGCTTGGTTGGCAACTGAGTGACTCCTACTCATTACACAACATAGTTGGATTTGGTTCAAGTAATATATGCATGAAGAAGCAACTATTGGTGTGGGTTAGTTGCTAATTTTATTTGGAGAACAATTAACGAGATTGCTCTTTGATCTTCTGCTCTAAGCTCTTAATTGCACACTAGCAAAACTTATAATGATCAAAATTCATCCTTTAGCTTTTTGTTGATGATCTCTTCTCTTCTGTTTCTTCAGTTCCATTGCTCTCTCTCTTATTTTTCTGTTTTTTGTTTAATATTGTAGTTACAGTTTCATTATAGTGAATTTGTAATATATTTTTCTGCATTTTAGTTTCTCTTTTGTATTGGGTGTTTGTAACAGTGAATTGTTGTAGATATGTAATAATGGTACTATAACCATAAAAAATTTACGCCTCGAGAAATTTTAAATTTTATTTTAACCTGTCCAGCGTCTATTGCTGCGGTTTTAGTAAGAAACCGCAACAATATGCGTATGTTTTATTATTAAATACAACATATTGTTGCGGTTTTCCCTAGAAACCGCAGCAATATGCCGTATTATTCTAATATAATATACTAATATTGTTGCGGTTTATCCCAAAAATCGCTGCAATATGTTCAAATATTGCTGCGGTTTAAAACCGCAGCAATATATTAATTACTAATTTTGGCCCCCTTAATTATTGCATAGGCAAAACCACCGCAATAGGCGACTTAATGACCGCAACAATAAGTGTTTATTCTACTAGTGTTTTTTTTTTTTTATTTTCTTAGTAGTGGATGAGACTATTAGAGTACATACATATGGCTCTGTTTGGCATTCCTAACTGAAAATAAACTGAAACTGAAACTGGTAAGATAAAGCTGAAACTGATAAGGTGCTAGAACTGATAAGGTAACTGATTAATTTAACTGTTTGGCAAAATTAGTTGATTAAGTTGATAAATTATTTTAGCAAAATTAGTTGTTGTCAAAATTTTGGAAAGATTTTCCAAAATTTCAGTCATCTGATTTTGAAAAGGTAAATTTTTAACTTATCATTTAAATCATTTTAGCCACCTGAAATTTTATTTTAGGTTCTCCCCAAACACTACTAATCATTTTAGCACCTAAAATAAGTTAGCACTTGATCATTTAAGGTAGCTAAAATGCTTCCCCAAACAGTGAAAAGTACTTTATTTGACAACACATTTAAGTGCTAAAAGTTTAAATCAACTAAAATAAATACTCGTATTTGTGGTGCTCAAAAATTGACTAATATTGAGTTGCTATAGCATCTCAATCTAAGGTGCGGAAATTTTCAGCTAGTTTAGCAGTTCAGCTCATTTCAACTACCTTATCAATTTTAGCTCTATTTCCGCTTATGTTCCTAAACATAGCCTAAGTGTAATTAGACATTAATGTATCCCAAAACCTCAAATTCTATAAGTATAAGGTTAACGATAAGATTAATTACTGCTAACCCCATTAGATTAGAGAAAGAATAGATAAAACAAAACAGTCCATATAAAAGTTTGTCATCTTGTAGATTGGCAATATGTGATGATCGGCGTAGAATCGGGCTTGTTTACCTCTTCGAGTTTTGGCTCAGGCGGATTAAGAGGCGGGAGACTCGGCTGCCTCTCCTATCCAACTGCGTAAACAAGTGTCCTGACTCACTCCCTCTTTCTACTTTTTATTCTCTCTCTCCTCCTGTCCTCCATCTCCAATGGAATAATACATATCAAATATTGTGACACCCCAAGATTCTTTTGTTGGAACACGTACCTTTTACCATTTCTTTAGGATCTCATTATATCTTCATGATTTTCTGCGACATCATCAAAAGTTTATTCATTAATTCTTGCTACTTATGATTATATTAATATATGCTGTTATATTTATACTTTTTGGTTTAGTATATAGTAGTACTTTGTTACGTTGATCAGCGGGTATGTGTGACAATTATACCATATTTCAGTTACAGTATTTATTTGGATCATGTAATGTTGTTGTGTTTATTGCTTTGCTCGCAATATAGATTTTCCATACGATTCAAAGGACTACTTTTCAATAATTAGCATGTCCAAACCTCGACAGATGATCAAACTATCAAAGTACTGTGTATTACCATTATTTGCCTGCAAGGTTTCAACGAATGAAATGTAGATCATACGTTTATGCATGCCATCTCCTGCTTAAAAAAATTGACCTCTTAACTGATTGATATAAATAAAACTGTAATTTTTATATGGCTCCAAAAGAAACCACTCTTACCAATTGGAGAGATTTATTATCTATTGACTAGTTTGCTCAATTAATAATGGAGTAGTATTAGACTATTGTGGTGTAGTTGTCGATATAGACGCATTCTAGAAGTGGTAAACAATGGATCACATGTATCTGAGTAATGTTGTGCGTTCTCTTCACTTACTAGGATAATGTGGTAGAACTTATTTAAAACTTATTAGAACTAAAATTTAATTTTAAAAGTAAAGCGAACACTCCTAATTCATGTCATATACATTCGAATCTATCATCAATTGATCTTTAGTCACATGTATCCCAGACGAATTTAGTTGGGCTAATATATAGTTCGGGATGAAACCAATCATATAAATTGTGGTTAGTTGCGGATTCAGGTAAAACTCGATTAGGCAAACCAATCGATGATTTGATTTTGTTGGGGATAATTTCGATCATGAAATTCGAAATCAGACAAATACTAGTTATCTTATATGATTCATTTCAATTTATATTTCATAAATAACAAATTGTCACCATTTATAATAACACGTAGTTTACATTTATGATAAAAGTTGTACATTAAGACTCTGTTTTTTTGGACTTCTTTTCAGTTCAGTTTATATACTCTCATGTTCAACTTTCTCGCAATTCAGTTTAGTTCAAATCAGTTTCCCCCATTTTAAAAGAACGCAGCTTAGAGAATGTAAACATTTGTTTTGGGAATACAATAATGGGAATTTGATAATATTTTTAATAAGAAAAGCAAATTTGATAACATTATCTACTCTGTTTCGAATTATCTGAAAAAAAGAAAAGATCGATTGCCTAATTGGTGGAAAAAAAAAATGACTCAACTATTTTTTTATTAAATTTTTTTTAATAGGAAATTTGTTATGTTCTTATGAATCCCAATGTAGCCAAATACTCCCCAGCTGAAGCGGGAGACTCGGTCAAATGTCTAATTGTCTACTACTTCAACCAAGCAGAGCAAGAATTACATGCATGAAACGGTTGAGCATCGGCCGCAAAGTAAATTACAAGAATAACCTCACTGTTTAAAATTACTAAAGCGGTAAAATTGAGTGTCAGAAGTTCTGATTTTTATGAATATTTTTGATCTCTTGGGATATGTTTTTAGCTTTTATTACAGTCCAAAACTTCAGCGTTACACCAAAGGAAATTTACATTTACTGATCAGATCTTATTAATTGTAAGAAGTATTTTCCTTTGCCATCAAAAAGAAAAAATAAATATTTTAAGAATATAGTATTTTTAACTGAAGTAAGGACCACCGTTACTTCAGTTAAGCTTGAGCATCTCCCATCGGCCATCCCCATGCAAAAAACATCAGATGTACCGATGTACGTGATTGGACTCCCCAAGTTACAGTTTGCGGTTTGCAATAAGCCAATACTGGCTCATGCAGTCATGCCGGAGGTGTTATAGATGTTTTATAGTGAGATGTCAAAATGACGTCTCACATAAAAAAAACAAATTTTTGGTACTAAAGCTAAATCAAAGTGATACTAATTAAAATAAAGTCACAGTACTAAAATATAATCTCGATACCAAACTAAAAGTTGGTACCAATAATGTAAAGTTGTAACTAAACTACTCTATTTTGGTACCATTTAGACGTAGTTTTGGTATCAGAAATTTTTTGTCTTTTTATGTGAAATGCCAATACTTTCTCCTCATGTTGTATACACAGTTTGGGAAAAATTAACTACTAATTAGCAGTACAACTAATGATAGTAACTACTGAGAGAAAGAACAATAAAGTAACAAATATCTTCTATTCTTTATTTCTTACATTATGTTGTTTTAGGAAATTATGTTTGAATTTGAACTTCTACATTTTATTGCCGAATACGTTTGTATATCATCATCTAACTAATAGTTGGACATAGAATTTTCTGTTTTTTCTAGTGATTGATCTTTTTTGAACAAGCTCATCATGATCATAATTTCAGAATCACTAAACCTTAAGATTGTTGTTATCTTTCTTATTGCTTGAAATATCTAATTCGATCTTTTTCTATACTCAAGTGATAGAAACTTATAAGTTTGAACGTTTGGGACCAATCCCACAAAATATTATACGGCTACATATAATTTGCATAATGTATATATATACTGACTATAAATAACTGTTAAACTTTTCATATCATATGACGACCACATTTCAAATTAAAAAAAATCGAAATGATATATTAGAGAAAATAAAATTACTTGTTCTACTAATTTGTTTGGTGCTTAGCAATTCAATATGAAATTAATTGAAAATTTTCCTATCAACTATTTTGCATATTCACAAATAAAGAAAGTATACATATACCTATAAAGTTCTAACAAGAAGGTATCTTTAAACCAATTCCTTCAATGGCTCAACATCAAAACAAATATGGAGGGAAAACCAAAAATAAAAAAAGTGAAAAAGGTAGAAAAGAAGATATCTACAACATCTCATGCAAAAAAGTGTCTAGCTAGCAACATTATTATTATTTCTTTTAAAAAAATAAACTAATTTACCCCACCTTCTAGTGGCTTATTGGTAAACGAGACCCTTTATAAATCTCATTTTGAACAAGACTCAATAACACCACTCTCCCCCTCTCTCTATAATATTTCCACCTTCTCTCTAATATTTTTTTTCTCCAAAAAAAATAAAAATGGTTAGTCTCTCCCACCCTAAAAGTCCTCTTTCATCTCTTCATATTTTCTCAAGTATGAACAAATCATCATCACCATCATCATCTTCTACTTCTTCCTCAACTTCAACCACTTCTTCATCATCTCTAACAACAATGAAAGTAAAAACCCTAATTCACAACCTCATTTTCTCCCACATTTGTCGCGTTATTCGAGCATTATCCAAGGCAAAATCAATCTTCCTAGACATTTTCCGGGAAAATCAACTCATGTACTTAACACAAACCAAGAAAAAGAATAAGTATAGGAAAAAAATACTCTTTGGCTCTTTTAGGTTGCACTACAATTGGTGTTCTTCTTCAGCTCATGTTTTGCCTATTCCTTCACCCACCATTTTAGAGACTAGTAGTATTTTCTATGATTCTACTTGGAACTCAGTTTACTCGACCGACGACGTAAATCATCGTAAGGAAGATGATCAAGTTTGTAATAATGGGATTATTGGTAAGGAAGATGATGAAGAAAGTCATCTTTCAAGTTATCTTCAATGGCTTGAAGAAAAAGGTGGCAAAAATAATAATGAAGGAGATCATCATGAGAAGAATATTATTGAGAATGAGATTGATAAGCTTGCAGATATGTTCATAGCTAATTGTCATGAGAAATTCAGGTTGGAGAAGATTGAATCTTATAGAAGATATCAAGAGCTTATTGCTAGAAGTTTGTGAGAAATAGTTTTACTCTCTTCAATAATAAAGAAAATCAAAGAAAAAGAGAGATGGAGGGCATAAATAATTTACTTGATTATTTAGCTACTTATAATTAGCTTACTTCTTCTTAGATAGCTTTTTTTTTTTTTTTTTTTTTTTTTTTTTGTTTTGTTTTGGGGTTGTGCTAGATGATGACAACAATGGGCAAGAAAATCAGGTGTTATTGTGGATGTGATTCTTATTATAATATAGTATATGTTCAGCTTAAAATACTGGTTCTCTCTTTTTATGTTATTTTTTCTTGTTCTCTGTTGTATAATGGAGTACTTATTTTGTATGAAGATTCAAGAGCATATATAGGTATATGGAGAAGTGTACATGAAGGGATTATTGTGGTATTACGAAATTTTTGGGGTAATTCTTGTTTTTATTATATCTATATTCATTTGTTTATATTTCTTAATTAACTAGCTAATTGCAATTAAGAAGTAAGCACATGATTAAAGAGTGATTTTTTCTTTTCTTTCTGCACTCCACCTCTTCCTTAGATCATCAAAGAAAGGGAAGAAAAATAGAGGGAAAGTGCATGAATGATGATAGTTACAATATTTGGGTTAAATTTTCAAGTATTTAAGTTGGTGGAAATAAGCTACTTACAGAAAGAAAAACTAGTTGAAACTAATTTAAATTAAAGAGAATTACAGAAAAAAAAAATCAATTCAAATATTGGCAATAAAATTGATCATATATCTTTGATAAATTAGCAATCAAAATTTACAAATTTATATTATCTTAATCTGACATAAGGACGTTAAGATATATCGGGTAGAATTTCACACCCTTTCACATACTCATTCTCTTACTAGCATATTCTCCATATGAATATGTGATATATGTATTGAAAGATTAATGTACAATTATTATAGTCGGATATATAATAACAAAAAGACTTATATAGACCTATTCCACTCTAATAATAGTGTAGTGTCGACGATGCATGAATGCTATTGATCCATTCCAACATAGTAACATCCTTTTTTTTATATATACAAAACCATTTCTCAATATATAGTTACTCTTTTTTAAATGTGCTATATTTATTATAATAATCTTTATAGTTATTTTTTAACCAATAATTACTATTCTTTTATATCTACTATTTTATAGCATAGTGATCATTTTTCATATATTTATCATTTTACACCTATAGTTACATGTTCTAGCATTAAATTTACTACGGTTCATATTCATTTAAGTCTTTTTTATACAATGAACTTAGCTGAAGAGATGGAGGGAGTAGTTATGAGTATTGACTTATAAGCTAGGTCTTCTAATAGATATTACAAGTAGATGACATGATTTATGTGCAGTATAAATCACCTAGGATGCCAGGTTGTCCACGCCAAGTTGTTGTCCAGTTTGTTTTTGAAGAATATGTAATGTAGGAAGACTATTGTCATGTTCTAAAACAACAAGTGTCCCCATTTAGTCACAAACTGACAAAAGCAATGAAATTTACCCACCTCCATGTCTCTTTATTATTATTATTATTAGGTGATTAAATAAAGACTCAAGGTTCCGTAGCTTTATAGCAAATCAACTTCTATTGATCATGTCATCATTAAAGGATGTTAAAATGATGTTCATATCTTTCTTTTGTGAAAACTTGATTAAAATTTTGTTTAAAGGCTCATTATTGCCGTAATCACTAATTTTTAATACTTAATGTTAAGATAAGTGCAAATTCGTCAAAAGTGGAGACTTTTTGTGATCCAAAAATCTCCCCCCAAGAATGATGGTGGGGTTATAGATCCGACCTAATGTATGATATTGGGACCCAAAAGTTGTATACTTTAAAGTAGTTTTCTCCCTACTAATCTTCTCCTTCACTGATTTTTTTAAAACTTCTTACAAAGATTTTTAGTCTGAATCTTCCACTAAGCCTCTACTATATCCTTTCAATGTGGAATTCTAGTGCCGAAAAGGTACTACAATAGGCCGTTTTGTACGGCGCTACTTGATCATTTTCGACAAAGTATTTCATTCCCCTCACGATATAATACTTGTTTTTTATTTTTATGAAAAATAAGTTAAATAGAACATAAAATAATAAACTAAATATATGACTAATTCAACCCTTAAGTTTAGTAAACAAAAAAAAAAAACTAATATCACGGAGAAAATAATATGGTGACATCATATTTTTAGGCCAAGCAATCAACAAAAATATGGAATTAACAAAAGAAACAAGAACAACAATAATTTGAAATACTCAATAAGAATACAAGCACTATATTATGAGACAGAAAAAACATGCCCGTCCCTCAGCCTGGGCAGGAGGGGCGTCGGCCTGCCCAGGGCCCAGGGAGAAAAGGCCCATGTCGGTGATCTACAGTCTGTGTACTTATGGATAAAAAGAACGAACTTGCATGCAATAACTTTGTAATATGTTGTGTTGGCTCCTTGGTTTACTAATTGCCATAATTTATTGCATTTCTCTCAATCCGCGGTTCGAATCCCACCTACAATATTTTTTATTTTTCCAGCTTCTATATTATTTTCTTTTTGGGTTTTATTTTGTTTTCAATGAATCTGAAATAGTTTCGGTTTCTTTTTTTTGGGGGGGGGGGGGTTTCAATGATTTTAAAGTAGTTATTTAATCTTTAGTAAGTGGGTTTTTTCCTTTTCATATAGAGTAATTATGTCCGTTTTACTACTTTATACCCCCGAACTTTATATAATTTTTCACTTTTTATGTTTATATTGTTCATTTACCCCACTTCAACTATCAAGTTACTAATATATATAAAAAAATATTAGTGTGAAATATTATTATATTTATCTCAATGTATATTAACTTCAAAATATTATGATATTACATACATTATATGAATCCATAAAGTAATATAGTTGAAGATATTAGATGTAAATTAAGTAGTGCATTGGTAGAAGTGAATTTCACAATGGAACCGTTAAAAAAGGGAGGAGTTTTGTGGTTGCCTTTTCTTTTCTCACAATTTCGTAATCTAAAACCCAAACTCCAACCGACAACTCGATGATGAAGATGACGTGATAAATTTAAAAAGCAATACTGACTTAATTTAGGAAGACATGGCATAAAAAAAATTCCATCAATCGAGTGTCTTATAAAAACACAAAAAGCTAAAATGTGGTTTCATGGAGCTAAAAAAGTCATATTCAGCATAACTTTAACCACAAATTAATATCTTTAATTACATTAATACATATCAAGAATAGTAATTGAGATCGGGGAGGGCCTATATTTTTTAGTTTGCCTCAGGGCTTTCAAAATGTCGGGAATGGGCCTGGGAGTAAGTAAACCTATACATGGTCCATCTTCCAAAGTGGTGTTATATTTCAAATTAAAGCACAAATAAAAATATAAAAGTTACAAATAAGGATAGTGATAATTCCTTGGCATCATTTGATTTCATATTCGGTTGCAGTTTATATAATTTAGAGTATTTAGAATTGCATTAGCGCCTATGTTTTAATTCTTTTAAGGATAGTGCTACTTTAATTTTTGGTTTTGGTATTGATGCAATTGTAGGTCTTATGGATGCCTAGTGGCCTACACGAGAATTTTCGAGTGTGCGTGCTGAATTTGGGAGAGTCAGTATTGTGAAGCTTAAAGTTATGGCAGGCTTGCATTACTATGCTACAAAATGGAACATGCGCAGAAGTTGTACTGTATGAATTGGTATCGTGGTGTACTGGTGTATGTGGGAACTGGGATAGATTAGTACAAACCTTGCTTTACATTTTTTTTTTATGCATAAGAGAGGAACAACCTCAAGAAAAGAAGCTAGAACAAAAGGAAAAACACAACAGAAAGAAAAAGACAAGCAAAGGAAAAACGAAAACTAGGGGGGGATGAAGTGTGGAATAGCCACACCTACAACATCCTCAAATAAAATGCAACCTAAGTTTAATGGGGGACTTGAATCAACTCTATCTTGTTGTTCTGGGAAACTCCGTGATTAGCTAACCAATCTGCTGCTCTGTTGCCTTCTCGATAACAATGCATGATTTCTACTTGCCAGCTCGAATCAGTCAATATCTGACGACATCTGTGGATGATACGTGTGCACATACCACCATAAGCTTCATGGTTTTTTAAAGCTAGTACAGCAGCAAGATTATCCATCTGGACTTGAAGCTTGTTTATCCCCATGCATTTAGCCAAATCTAACCCATACTCCACAGCTTTTACTTCCGCCATAAAGGCGTGGCATGAACCCAGATTCATAGAATAGGCAAAATGAAACTTTCCTGAATTATCTCGAATCACTCCCCCTCCCCCAGCAGGTCCGGGGGCTCCCTTTATCGCTCCTTCAGAATTTAGCACCATCCAATCCACCGGTGGTGCCTTCCATCTGATAAAACTTTCAGTCCAAACTGAATCACGAGGCTCCTGTTCCGTAACATTATTTCCTAAAGTCCTCCATGCTTCTTTGAATCTTGACATTTGAAAAGAATTAACATCTATAGGCATTTCACTAGTGTTATTGAAGGCCACACAGTTACACCACCTCCAAATCCACCATACAGCAATGGAAAAAAAATATGGGCCAAGTCTCAGGTGAGAGATCAATATGCCTTTGATATTTAATGTTTCTAACGAGCCACTGCTGTAAATTACCATTTCTAAAGCCACTAGAATTGGCAGGTCCCCTACTTGTTTCCAAATCTCCCTGGCAGCCTTGCAATCGCGCAGGACGTGTAATACAGTTTCATCTTCTTGTTCACATAATCCACATATGTGATCGTTCGTTAACTTTCTTAGAGCTCTATTTGCATTGCACATAAGCCTATTATGCATTGTAAGCCAAAGAAAGACTCTTATACGCTGCTGCACCCTAAGCTTCCAAATGAGATTCCAACACCCATCATTTGCTTCCAAATCATCTCTTCTAATTATGTTCAAGGCAGATTTAATTGAGAACTTACCTCTCGAGGTACCACCCCAATAAATGAGGTCTCCTCTATGCGAATCCCCCTTTAATTCATGTGCATCAACTTCTTTTATGACAGAAGGGGTTAAAAAGTTCGCAAAAACATCCTATTTCCAACCCGTATTAATATCCCACATCTCCGCAACAGTAGCTCCACTTAAATTTTCTGGAATCTCTTGGGTTGCAAGGTCACACAAAGGTTGGTTTGTTGCCCATTTGTGGTCCCAAAACAGAGTGTTTCTACCATTATTAACCGCAACTCTAGCCCCATTCCATAAGGTATTTACGTTGTCTGTAATCCAACGCCATACATTGGACATGTTGGCTTTGGGCTCAAACATCTCCAAATCACAGCGGCCCTTACAATACTTGCTTCCAAGGACCCTTGACCATAGGGCATTTGGTTCAGTTAGCACCCTCCAACCTAATTTTGTTAAGAAGGTTGAGTTAGCTTGTCGAGAAGGACGTATGCCCAGACCTCCTTGATCTGTAGGTTTCTGTAAACATTCCCAAGCGAGTAAGTGAATACGCTTGTGATCTTCATCACCTCCCCAAATGAACCGTCGAGTTTTCCTATCCAAGTTGTCACAAATCGTTCTTGGAATTTTCGCTGTCTGCATAGCATAGGAAGCTATTGAATTCAAAGTTGATTTCGCCAGAGTGATTCTCCCTGCCAATGAGAGGTATTTTTTTTTCCACCCCGATAATCTTCTGTCAAATTTTTCACAAAGATAACCAAAAGTGTCTTTTGTGACCCTACTTGTGATAGTAGGCATTCCTAAATACATTCCCAAATCCTCAGTAGGAGTTATGCCCAGAGCTGCACTTATTTCATTTCGGTCATTAAGGCTAGTGTTGTTCGAAAAGTAGATCACAGTCTTTGCAAAGCTGATCTTTGACCCTGATGCAACACAAAAACGTTGGAGGCAGTTTTTTATAATATAAGCTTGATCTACCGAAGCTTCCCCAAAAAAAATCACCCATGTGTGTCTCCACAAGAGCAATGACATTCGGTTTGTGAATCCGGACCAATTCTTTTAAAGCAGCCATAAAGGCTCTACTACTCGCTCCTTGTACGTTCCAGACCATACAAGAGATTGGTAGAGAGTTTGGAGCAAGATTAGGAATTCTATCTTCCATTAAAATAGGAATTGAAGGTAAAGAGCTAACATACGCAGCTTGTAAAAGACGATAAAGTCTGCTAATTTCATTCGGAAGTAATAGGGTCACTATTAATTCCGGTGGCTCTGGAAACGGCTCCATCCAAGTCTCCATTTGGACTTCTAGGATGTGGGTCAGGGGGTCTGCTATGCCCAAGTACGGCACTTCCATCGGTTGGCCTACACATAGGATCTTCTCCAACGGAATTTTGAGAACTATTACTTCCGGTGGTGGGGGAAATTAAACATGTGTATTCTCTGTCTGAAACTCGCTTATTATAGGTATTTTGGGTGAAACTTCTTGGGATGGCTGTTGGGTCTGGTTCTTGATTGCTTGAAAGATAACAGGGGAATTTTCTTTTCCTTGATTCAGAGTGTTCCAGTTATTGTTTTTTCGTTCCTCTAATTGCTTTGTGTTTGAAATAGGTTGGAGAGGCGTGCTCTGGAGATTTTTTTATGGGCTTTTGGATCTTGAGGCTTGCCTTTTGGTTTAGTAGGATTTGTAGCCTTTCTTGAGTTATCTTTAGCGCCAATCTTAAAAGATTGATTTCCGTGAATAATCTGTTGTGATCCTTGAGAGGTGGCTCCTAAGTCAACGACACTAAGATTTCCAGCAGAAATTTCTTGAGTCTCCTTATTTGTTTCCTTAAATAAGTCCCTTGTGAAGATATCCTCCAAATTAATTAACTTCATTCTGCACCAGACTATCCTCATTTTCTACCAAATTTAGTGCCACAAATCTCGAGCCTTCTCCTGAATTCTCTCTAACCAAATCTTTTGGATTCGAATTTTTGACAATGTTTGTTGGGCTTTGTTTGGGTGGGGCATTTAATTCCTTATTTGGAATCTGATGGTGTTTCTCAGAGCGTGGAGGCCTTCGTCTACCTGGTTTTTTTAACCAGCATCCATGAACCGAAATCTGTCTCAAGTTCCAGTTTAGATGTCTTGACTTTATCTGGTAAATGGATGGTATTAAGCTGATCATTTATTTAATCAACAACCATTGGAGCATTATCTTGATTTCTAGCACAATGATTCATAGCACAATGATCTTCAGTATGACCTAGCTTCCTACGCTACACTTATAACAAATTAATTTGATACCTTCATATTGGATGCGCCATATTTTCCCCTTAAGCCGGAATTTTGACAATAAGGGTTTGACAAGATCAATCTCAATACTAAGTCTTGTAAACTGCCCCCGTTCAGCGTAAGCTGTCGATTTATCTACTCTAATCACTTTACCAATTTTAGAGCCAATTTTCTTCAAAAATTCTTTATCAAAATATTCAACAGATAAATTAGGGATACATACCCAAGTAGTAAGAACATTGATAGAAGCTTCTTCAGGGATGAAATTTCGAGTCCATTTGCGAATTGTTAGATAAGTATCATCAATTAGCCATGGACCTTGAGTGAGGACATAGTTGCGGTCTTCTGGGTTATTAAACCGAGCAATGAAATATTTGCACCCAATGTCAGTCAATGAGAGCTCACCTTTTAGTTGCCATTTTTTCTTAAGTCGTTTCATCAACCCCATGTAGCCAAGTCTACCATCAAACATCCGAATGCTAAAAGTATTTCTCCAAGGTCTTCTCATTGATTGTTTTTCCTCTTTTGTGAGAAGAATTATTGGACATCTCTCATTTTCCTCAAAATTAGTCGGGCACTCATCATCATCTGAGACTTCCTCATCTTCAAATTCCGGCTGTAGAACATTATCCAATTGAGTAGAAATATGGGTATCTTTGATCAGATATCTGAAAGAAATACCTGATTTCTGGTAAGGAGGAGGAAAAAGTCCTCGCGTTTGGGCTTCTTGAGCAGGGCCTTTGAGCACCGATTGGGGCTGAGGATGATGAGGTTCAATCTCCATGGCTTGATCCTCCTGATGGTTCTCACGATTGAAGATTAAATGGGTAATCTTCCTCTTTGGTTTCTTGTTTGAGCGAATTAACTGATCTTCCAATTCAGGGTTTGGGGCAGGGGTTTGGGAGCTTTTTTCCATTTCTCTCTCTACGCCTTTTCAAGCGTTCGCTCAGGGCTCAATGGTCCGTGTGAGAGAGGAAACGGAAACCTTGTCAAATGCGGGTCGTGGCATCGAGGATGCTTGCTAACACTTTTAAACCTTGCTTATACATGCAAGTGTATGATTTTTACATAAAAAAAAAGTATTGTATGATTTTAATTAGCTATATATAGTTTCTCCTATAATTTGTCGGCACGTAGGTTCCAACATTTGGCACGCCTTGCCTCTATCTTCCCTCAATTCTGCGCTTAGGAAATCCCGGGCAGAGGAAAGGGTGTATTGTATTCCCTCTGTTTCATTTTAATCTATCAATTTATATTTTTTATGCATGTCAATGCAAAATTTTGAGGACACATATCTTTAGTTTTGTATTTGTAAAAATTATAAACAGCAATATATTAATAAAATACATGTTATGATGAATCTAACAAGATCACACATGACTATATTTTCATCCGCGTATAAATCACAAATGATGGTCAAAACGAAATTTGTGAATAGTGTAATAAAATATCAAAGTGTAACTATAAAAATAAAACGGATGGAGTAGGTCATAAGTGATAACGCTTTCTGCTGCGTATGTTAAGAGGGGAGTCGAAATCGTTTTTATCAAGTACTAACTATAACATCTCGCGGCTCTAAATAGACTCTATACGTAAATTAGATCTTATACTAACGATAATAAATGCACAATGCCGATGTGTATCATATTACTTGACGAGAGTATAAACAACTTAAGGTAAAAGCTAAGAATATACAATTTAAAAGAAAAGAATATATCTCAATTTCATCTATAAAAGAATACACTAGTAGTGATCTATCAGTAATTAATCGGACTCGGTACCTCGATGCCAAATCTAAAGAAGTAGAGATATATAAAACTAAAAAAGAAGTACATGAATAATAACATGATGAGGGAGAACTTGTTAAGAGTTAGCAAAATAGGATAAGTGAGAATGAAGAGTCTTGCCTTTCAAGTAAACACACGTTTGATATGATGAAACCAGCTCTTCTCATTTTACATCATCCTTCAAATTCTATAAATTGACCCTTTCTTCGCCAGCTGTTTGCGAGGTTAATTTATATTTTCAAGTTTTATCTGAACCAACCACCCCGACCCCTTAAAAGTTCTAAAAGAAAAAAAAATGAAATAAAAATCTATGAATGAAATTTACTATATAATTATATTAATCCAAAATTGTCATCTCCCTCTAAAATTCTTATAGTAGAGATGACAATGATTGAGTCACCTCGGAATTGAAGTGGCTCATGCACCGTTTAATGATTAGGGGAAAAAGTTATTTGGAGAAAAGTCAAAATCCAACCAATTTAAATGAAATTGGTATTTCAGATTGACTCAAATTATGTTAAGATTAGATACATATTGATTTTTTTCAACAAAAAAAAAAAAAAAAAGGATTCTTGATTGGTTTGTTTTGAGTGTGATTGGATCCAAAAGTCAAAATAACTGAATAGCCAATAAGTCGTATATTGCATATTTGTATTTATATATTTGAGATTGGGCATAAATGTTTTCGATACATTTTATGGATTTGTATGAACTATTAGTTGTTACTGAATTTCTACGAGATTGCATAAATCATTTCTATTATCAAACACTTCATTTTGATGTTCGTGCCCAAATGATTTCATCAAATGACAGAGTTTAAAATTTTTGACATTTTGGATTGGATCTAATCTAGTGTATGAAAATCTGCATTGGATTGATTTGGACTTAAACTTTGATTTGTTTGGATTTGGATTGAAAAAATAAAATCCAAATTCTGTTTGGATTTGATTGGACTAAGTTTAAGTCCAAACCACACAACAAACCTTCTTACCTACTAATTAATGATAGATCGCCATAGATGTCGTTTACCTATTAAATTAAGGCTCAATTTGATCCAACTTATTGTGAGCACCCGTCAAATCCTAACACAATCTTCTAACAATGTATTATGACAAGTAGGGTCAAATGCACAAAGAGATGATCATAATCTAGTTTATAGGGCATTAAAAAGCTGACAAGATTACAAATATGGGAATAAAAGTTAAAACTAATAATTAAGAGTTGAAATGAAAAAATTTAGGCAACAATTCACCGTGTTTATGATCCAAAATCTATCAGAAAGACCATCAATAATATATAAGTATGATTCATCGTCTAATCCGGCAACATTGTAAATACTAACCATACCTTTTTTTTTTCTTCCAAAACCTTACTCATTCACAACTTTTTTCAATGTGGTAAATGAACGTGTATCACAGTATACTATAACTTGATATTATATTGAGAAATTGGATGATATAAGCCTATTTCTTTGATATATTTGAATTATGAACATATTTTTAAATAATTATGAGATGAATTACCCCAACTAACACAAACGACCACTATGAGCCTTTAAATAAATAAAATGATAAATTATCCTAATTGACACATAGGACAATTATAAAAGGCAAAAAAGTAAAAAAGATGAGATTGTCCCCTTTTATTGGTAGGTTTATGTTAATGTGTATTCTTTGAAATTATGATTGCAATTGGAAGTTTAGTTAGAAAGAAACTTTGTAAGTTCTTACTACTTTTTAATTGTTTGAAATTGCTTTAGTTAATTAGTTTAATTTTTAATCAAAAATATCTCTTTTTAAGCATATTTTTTTCAGAAATAATTTATGTATACATTACATCTTATTATGAGTTAGACAATCTTAAGTTTCCTTATTAGTTATTACACATAAATATAGATCAATAAGGAATTGAATATTTTATAATTAACATTTATTTGATAAGTGAAGGATAGAAAAGTAATCTTATCGGAGAACACCGTAGCTTACCCCTTGACTTATGCAATAGAGATAAATATTTATAAATCCGTGTATAAGATTGTCTGACATTTAATTACCTGTCAGACGAAAGCCAATAAGCTCATTTGTACTCAAGCCCATCAGTATCCACTAGCATGCTCATCATCACCTCCACAGTCCACATAACGCATGTCCATTGTCCCCTACTTCTCTCATTGTTATGATTTTGGTGTAAAAGTCACGAGGTTTGGGATAATAGTTAGAATTATCTGATAGTTATTGTTTTAGGGATAAAAGTTACGATTTTTAGATTGATAGATAAGGTTTTCTGACGTTAGAATGTATGACTTTAACCATCTAACAACAAGCTTACCGTTAGATGCTCTGACGAGAGACTTACTCGTAATCATTAATGAAATATTGTTTTGTCTTAAATCGAGTTAAGTATAATAAAATTAGGAAAATGATATATGTAGCCCTTAGGGCTATGTATAAGGTGCTTATAATGGAAATAAAATATTAAATCAAGCATTTATTACCTCAGTTGATGTGAAAATGTGTCTTGAATTCTTAAATTGTTTCCATTTAAAGAAATGTATTTAATGCTTATATGTAGCCCTAAGGGCTACATATAACATTACCCATAAAATTATCATGCAAGTGATTTTTCAAGCTAATAATGGAGAAAGACATAAATGATAAAATATAAAGGTAATAAATGTGGAGAGATAATATAATTTTAATAGATGGAGTAGGTCCATGTGAAAAAATGGGTAATTGAAACTAATACAAAATTGTTAGAACTCAAAGGAACACTCAAGAAGGGGGGGGGGGTTGAATTGAGTGGTGAAATCTAATCGATTTTCGCAAAAATCCTTTTGTGGCTCAGTGCCTGGCACTGTGCCAAACACTTGTAAATCGCTGATTTGAGTTTTTGCGAATAATAAACCAAAAGATATTAGATTTGACACGTAAACACAGGATATAACGTGATTCAATCTCACCTCTAAGATCTACGTCCACAAGAAACAAAACTCTTTATTTCTTTGAATCCTAAAATATCAAACTCTTGATACAATAAGATTCCCCTCACTACTAACCCTAGTAATGAATCCCAACACTTAACTCTAAGTGTTGACACTCTCTATAATAATGTTAAAGTTACAAAGAAAGAACGATTCTCAATGATGTGCTTCTTAGTCAAGCAAATAGAGGACAATTACAATTGTGAAATAGTAACTTAATTCTAACTCGCTCAGTGCTATGCTCAGTGCCGGAGGAAATAGTTTTCAGCTTTTAATAGACTCGATTTTTCTTTCTGAAAACGTGAGATCTAAAAGTGAATTATGAATCCCTTTTATAGAACATGGATTGGACGAATATCCTTTCAAAGGATATCTTTCAATTCCTTAATTCAAGGGATTTAATTCTCTTTTAGAAAATCAATCTTTATCTTTATTCTTAAAAATATATGTTTTCCATAACAGATTTTTCTTTTCAGCTCAAAAAGTATTTTCCAAAATAAAATCTGATTTTATAAAACTTGTTTTTAGGAAATTTCAGTTTTATAAACTCTTTTATAAAAAAATTAAAAACACGTTTTGGAAAATCTTGTTTTAGAAAAAATCTTTTCAACCACGTTTTAAGGAAACGTGATTTTTGTAAAATCTTTTTTCTTAAAACTCTTTCATTTTATCAAACACATTTTCATGGAAAATAATTTTTGTAAAATCTTTTTTCTAAAACTTACGTTTTTATCAAAACACAATTTTTATTAAAATCTTTTTCCAAAATTCGTTTTTATCAAAATCTTTTTCACACACGGTTTTAAAATTCTTTTTTTTTAAAAACACGTTTTCCTAAATTCTTTTTATTTCTTATTTCGAAAACTTATTTCCTTTTTATATAGATATATAATTTTAATACAATTATTTATTTTCTTAACTCAAAGAAAATAATAATTATTACTAACTTTATATTTCTATATTTAGCACATAGCATATCACCAAGTTAGAGCATATTACATTTTAATCCAAAGTAACTATTCTAAGGAACATATAAACTTGACTTCAATCTTGATTCTTCTTTTCTTCAAAGTCTTCATTTATTAATTCCTTTCTTCATGCATCTGTTGCAACTGTTTACTGTTACATACTTTCATACTAAAATATATTATATTAATTTTCATCATCAAAACATAATATGTGCATAAAACATAACATGTACATGCACAACAATTTCCCCCTTTTTGATGATGACAAACCATAAATATAATATTGTTAGATAATCACTTGTTCCCCCCTCAAAGTATGCATCATTAATCACATTAGGGAAAGTAACATAATATCTTTCACATACGTTTTCACAAGTAATTAACTTGGTAACCAAGATAACTTCATTCAATAGTCTAAGTATTATACCCATCTTCCCCCTTTTGACATTATCAAAAAGGAGAGCATCAACATGTTTAGCAAGTCAAAGTGAGATATAGTCTGTAAAATAATTCAAGTAGCTCAAGCAATAAATACTAAGGATGATGGTGCTATGTCATAATTCAACTCACAATCTGAAGTCATTAAGCAAAAATATAATCCAACTCACAATCCGAATTTATGAAGCAAGAAATAATCATGAAGGATCATGGTTAGTAGCTAAGAATGTAGGATGAAGATAGGTAATGCAAGCTTAAAGATTTGAAATGACAATTGGATCAACAAGTGCTTAAACCCTTTTTCATATTTTCAACTTTCACAAATAAACATCCTAAGACTTTCTTCACTGTGGCACTGTGTGTGCCACTGTGCCACTGAACAATCTATTTCCTTTCAAATATAACTAATCTTCGGATATACGGGAATCCAAAATAATGATTTTCAAACCTTTGATAATATTTTTTTCATCTAGAAATTGAACTCTAAGATTTATCTAACACAAGTGTCTTACTCTTCTTTTCTTTTCTTCTCTCTCTCTCTTTTTTTTTTTTTTTTTTTTTTTTTTTTTTTTTTTAAAGAGAGTCAGACCATACAATATTACTAGAGTCAATCAATAAGATATCAAAGGTGAAATAAGTTAATTCGAACCTCATTTTCTTCTAGATACATCTCATGGCCCTGTGCCCCGCACAGTATGAAACAGTACTTTCATTCTTTCAAGCATTAGTGTTTCTTCCAACCTTTTCATTTCCCCTTAACTAATGCGTCTTCTTCTTTCACCATCTTATCAATATGTCTATGCTCCATATACCATGAATCAAGATTAAAAGCACTTGTAGAACTTTGGATGAATGTGTGAAGAAAAGAAGGATAATAATAGGGAAATGAAGATAAGGTGAGATATATGAAAGGAAAAAATGATGAGGCACAAATGTCAAATTCATGAATAGAAAATCAGAATATTGGGCTAAATATCAAGCTCGCTATAGGAGAAAGAATTAACATTTCATAGCTCAAAAATTCGGCAACTTAGGATCATATAGCTTATTAGTTCGGCAACTTAGGATCATGACATTAGGACAGCATCATTAGACCATTGCGAGTCCTTTTATATCAAGTGGACCTTTACTCACAAAGCTTCACCAAGACATGCATCAATAACACTCTAATTAACATATTTAAAGGAGGACAATAGGCATAATACTCAACTAATTTCCAGAAATTAATCCCAAAGCCACGAGTTATCTTGTAAAAGGTTCATGCATGACATTCAACATAATTACCTTGATCACATAATTACTTTTCAAACCACTTACCACCATCACATTCTCTATGGAGTGTGTTAAAGATTTGCCGACATTTCAAATACCAATTTATCCCTTTTTATTTGTGTCAAATATAACACACCCTCCATGGTAGGCTACTAGTTAGAGGAATTGAGATTTATCACTAGTCATATGTCTTGAACAACCTTTGTCAAGATACTATAGGCTGCTTCCTCTCACATTTGCCTGCAAAAGAATCACTTGTTAGTTTTAGGAACCCAGATTTGTTTGGGTCCCTTTTTCTTACGCTGAGCATCAAGTATGTCTTTCCTAACCCAGATTTGAGTAACACGTTTGATATTCTTTGCAATTCGATTTTTCTTTTTGTTGCAGTCGTCAATTAGATGACCATTATTTCCACAAAAATTGCAAATTAGATATTCAGGAAGGCCCACGTATTTTCTCTTTCGAAAGTCTCTTTCAAAGGTTCTGGCACTGAGCCTGGCACTGGGTTGCTGGTCAGTATATCCTAATCCAGTTTTGTTCATGTTATTTGTGGTGCAAGTTAAGTAATTTAGAGCATTCATTCCATTAGTCCATTTTTCGTGCATCTTTCGAGCAATAGAAAGTTGTGATTCCAAATATTCAACTGAGGTATTTAAATCACTACTTCTTTTTCGGGAAATCTCTAAGTCTCTTTTAACTTTATCCAGCTCTTCTCTTATCTTTGCATCACTAGGCAGCATTAGTGGAACAATTCTAGATTGTTGTCTTGAGTTCTTAAGTTCATTCAACTCGTGATTTAATGTTTCAATTTGTTCCTCAAGACTTGATTTTTCAGCTTCGAACTCAGTGACTGGCACTGAGCTATTTACGAGATTATCAACTAGAGTCTTTTTGTGTTTTAGTGTGTTTATCTCTATGTCTTTCTCATCAATCCTTTTCATCAGAGTTTTATTTTCTTTCAATAAGTCCTTATATTCCGTTTCTAATCCAATTCTTAGCCTGGTCAAGTTTTTTATTTCCTTTTTCATGATATCAAAATTATCATTCATGTTTTGACAATCATCAATTACGTTTCCAAGCAAAGTGTCAAGTTGACTTTTTGAAAGAAGATGAATTGAAGGTTTTAAGGAAGTTAGACTTACCTCACTGTCTTCTACCTCTTCAAGAGGGTTCGAACTTTTAGCCATCAAGCATAGATGTGAGTCGTCAGGGCACAGTGCCGTCTTCAGAGTTGTCTGTACACCATTCAGACAAAATTTCGCCTCGTGGCACTGTGCCTGGCACTGATCCTCGTCAGAATCCGAGTCTCCCCAGACTGCCGCAATCATAGCTTTCTTGTACTCTTTCTTCGACTGCTCTCGTTTTTTCCTTAGGCTTTTCTTCATTCCACAGAGGGCATTCTTTAATCATGTGATCAAACTCACCACACTTGTAACAACCAGAGTTAGTAGCACTTTTCTTAGGGTTAGAAGTAGTGCCTTTACCTTTGAAGTTTCCACTTCTCCTGAAGTTGTTGCTCCTGTTCTTTTTTAAGAAATTTTGAAACTTTGTAGTTAGAGACGCTACTTCTTCATCACTTTCACTATCATCCGTTTCTACTTCAGTTTTTAAGTCCAACCCTTTATTCTTTGGTTCATTTGATTTAAGATCTAAAACAAGGTCATGGGTCATTAAAGAACCAATTAGTTGTTCTAGTGAGAGTTTTGTTAGATCTTTATCCTCTTGAATAGCAGTGATTTTGGGAAGCCATTTATTAGTCAAACTTCTTAACACTTTTCTAACTAAATCTTCAGAAGAATAGATTTTTCCTAAGGATCTTAGTTCATTAGTTATTAGTGTGAATCTGGTAAACATATCTTTAATAGATTCGTCCTTATTCATTGTGAACAATTCATATTCATGGACTAGTAAATCTATCCTAGACTGTTTTACCTCATTTGTACCTTCATGGGCCAATTCCAGTGTGTCCCAAATTTCCTTAGCAGTAGTACACGCCGAGATTCTTGAATATTCATCAGGTCCAATTCCAGATTGGAGAATACTCATAGCTTTGTAATTCTTTTCGGCCTTTCCATAGTCAACAGAATTGTACTGATCTTCCTCCTTGTCGATCAGGTTTCCTTCATCATCTTTGTTTTGAATAGGGAGAGGTCCAGTCTTTATGATTCTCCAGCATTTAAAATCAGAACCTTGAATGTAGATCCTCATCCTAGTCTTCCACCATCCACAATCTTTCCAGTTGAAAACTGGACACTTGGAATACCTGTCACGATAGTCATCTTGCGTGTTCATGATTTCTATTCTCTAGATGTGAGTCTTACGAGAATAGCCTGCTCTGATACCACTTGTTAGAACCCAAGGGAACACTCAAGAAGGGGGGGGGGGGTTGAATTGAGTGGCCTGGTGAAATCTAATCGATTTTCGCAAAAATCCTTTTGTGGCTCAGTGCCTGGCACTGTGCCAAACACTCGTAAATCGCTGATTTGAGTTTTTGCGAATAATAAACCAAAAGATATTAGATTTGACACGTAAACACAGGATATAACGTGGTTCAATCTCACCTCTGAGATCTACGTCCACAAGAAACAAAACTCTTTATTTCTTTGAATCCTAAAATATCAAACTCTTGATACAATATGATTCCCCTCACTACTAACCCTAGTAATGACTCCCAACACTTAACTCTAAGTGTTGACACTCTCTATAATGTTAAAGTTACAAAGAAAGAACGATCCTCAATGATGTGCTTCTTAGTCAAGCAAATAGAGGACAATTACAATTGTGAAATAGTAACTTAATTCTAACTCGCTCAGTGCTATGCTCAGTGCCGGAGGAAATAATTTTCAGCTTTTAATAGACTCGATTTTTCTTTCTGAAAACGTGAGATCTAAAAGTGAATTATGAATCCCTTTTATAGAACATGGATTGGACGAATATCCTTTCAAAGGATATCTTTCAATTCTGTTATTTCCCTAGGAACACTACAAGAGGGGGGGGGGTTAATTGTAGGTGTAGAAATAAACGTAACTTTTTGCGGAAATTAAAACTTAAACGAATAAACAAGCTAGAGGAACAAGAGGGATTTTTACGAGGAAAAACTTCTTGGGCCCAACAAGAAGAAACAACCTCGACCACTAGGGATTTTAAACTCAACTCTTTCACTAATTAGGCCAAACAACTTTGTTACAACCTAATTCTAACTCGAGCCACACCTTGAGTTCCTAAACTCAAGTTCCTGAGCCACTGTTCCCTTAACAGCAGTTCCTCTCAACTTCTCTCGAAGTTTCCTCACTCATACAAGCTTCACTCAAAGCCTTTCTCTTACAGAACTTCACTCAAAGTTCCCTTACCCCAAAAACCAAAATACAATTTGATCGAAATAAGCTTAGTGGAATTAGAGTAAGAAAGCAAAGAACAAATGGCTATTATGAGAGAATGAAGGCACTAACACTTAATTAGTTAAACTCACTTAATTACTTAGTCAGACACACTTTGGAACTTATCTTGACTTCAATATTTATAGTAATACTCATAAAGAACGTGGGATTAAAACTTGATTACATGTTAAGTCCATTAACCCATGATGTTCCTTCCCCTAAGGAACACGTTTCACATCATGTCCCATGATCCCATGATCTAAAAATGAACGTGGATATATTTTAGCCATTACTCCTAAGTAATAGGAGTTCCTTGAGCTTTATCCAAAAATCAGTTTTATAAAAACAGTTTTTATCTTTAAAACTGAGTTTTTAATCTTTAAGAAAATAATATCTTTTAAACAAATTCTTTCCTAAAAACCGGATATTTATTTTCTTCCTTTTTTCGAAAAACAAAATCTTTTACTCAAACGGATTTTCTTTTTAAACTGTTTTTATCATTTGAAATTAGATAAAACTAATTTCCTATAATTTAGGCATGACTTACTCAATTGCACTATTAACCGTTATACTTTTGCACGCCTAAGTCTAGTTCCTTTTATTAACTAAGTTCCTTTAACATATTCGTTTAGTGCCACTTAGTTTGTTCCTAACAAAGGAACAAACTCTCATTCTCAAATAAAGCTGCCACTGTTCCTTACCATTCTTACTTTGTTCCTTTACATTGGAACTAGAAATAAAACGCCTACTTCTTGATCCAATGCTTGCTCCAGTATTAACTTATAGAAACTTCTTTACTTAGCCTTTGTTATCCTCTCTTGACTTCTTCCTTGACTTCGTATTCTCCCAGTTCCTTTCATTGATACCTTAAACACCATACACTTAGATAACTCATTTGTAACACCCCCAAAATCCACACGCGCCTACCACTGCTGCGTCGCGTCGACCTCGGGGGCGTTACCGCCGCGATGGAACGCAAGGCATAATAAGGGTTAACGATAACTTAAAACATTGTCTTGAAAACTAAAATGCAGCAGAATTAAAATATAAATACAACTCGGGAATCATCAATGACCCCTTTCATTCCAACCACAAACCATTTATATAAGTCTTAGAAAAACCAATAATACTTATTTCAAAATGCTTTAAATGTAAATACCAAAGCCTAGTCCCCGTATGCTCGATATTATGCAGCAACACCAGCACACCTAGTCTGCTCCCCATTGTAGCATCAATGGTTCATCGCAGTTCATCAAACACATAATAACACACAATCAGCTATGCTGAGTACGTAATGAACCATTGAATACATATAAGCATAAATGATGCACACATGAACAATCTTAAGCATTGTGCTACATTATTTTACATCCTTTAACCTTTATATCTTTAATCTTTAATTGGCATCGAACAGGCACCGTCATCTTACTAGAATCATACGGGCTACTAAATCCTTAACAGACACTAGGTCTGTTAGATGAAATGCAAATACGGTTTTGTTCCGTCTCACACCCATCACCTTAGTATGCATACCCCAAGATCGAACGGAACCTTCCGCCTACTTGAGTGTCAAAAATATAAGGACACTACTGTCGTCACAGTAGGCCTGCATAGGAGCGTAGGACAAGTCCCACACTCCCCCCATTGTTCATCACTTGTAGGGAGTCCAACTACAAGATATTGCCATAATTCATTTTAATATTAACCATTCATTTCATAACCACATATAGTCATTTACCTGTTCTCTTAGTTACAATGCTCAAATCGTATCTCTTGTAACACTCTTGTTACACTATGGATACATAAAATCATTTACCTGTCCTCTTAGTTACAATGCTCAAATCATATCTCTTGTAACAACCTTGTTACACAATGGATAGATTAAAAAAATGCTCTTGTTCATACTAAGATAGAATTACGCATTCCAATGCAACATATCGATTTCCATTACAAATGTATAACCATACCATCTCAATCAATCAAACGTTCCCTATCATGCTTCTAGGTTCCAATAACATAGATTGCAACCTAATCATGATACTAATAGTTGGGATTAAACTGGTACGCGTACGTACCTGTAACGGAGAATTTTCGCTGTCTTAATCGAACGTTCCGCTTATGAAATTGGGACCTAAACCGTTAAATAAAAGCTTTAGTGCTACGTCGTTGGTAATATTAACAACTACTACGTAACTAAGACTATACGGTTTAATAATTCGACGTAAACGATAACTAAACCCCTTGTTTGTGAATTTTCGTTACTTTTCTATTATAAAGAGTTTAACGTCTTTTAGGAGTCAAAGCTAGTGAACATACTAATATTAGTTAGTGTCATTAGTCCACTATCTTTACCAAACCAATTTAAATTATAAGTCCAACCATGTTTTATGTCCAAAAGTCTTAGATCCGATCCAGTATTATGTCCAAAAGTTATATCCGCAATTATAGTCAGAATAATAAAATGAACTCATTAACTTGAATTATTAATTAATTAATTATAATTTAACATAATTATGAAAACATAAATTATAATTAAACTTAATATAATATATTCAATATATAAAAATGTTTTATACCGTTAAGCTCGACGGAAATCAAATTCCGGCGACCGATTTCCGGCAACGGCGCAACAACCAAACTCGAACACGAACGCACAGTAGCACCCTCGCGCACCCTCGTCGCGCGCTCAGCACTCGGACCACCACACCACTTCGCTCGCACACGCGAGTCTCGCACCAGCACCGCACTCCTCGCGCAACCTCGATCGTGCGCTCGCTCGTCTCCCCACGCACAGCAATCGAACTCCCGACGCAATCCCTTCGCACAGCCACACAAAACCGCTCGCTCGACCTCGCGCCCTCAGACTCGCGCACTCGCTGGCACCCGAGCTTCGCGCAATGACCCTCTCGAGCCTCGCCGAAGGTTTGCCCAGCACCCTCACAACTCTCGACGAGCCTCTTGGTAAAGGAGAGATTGAGAGCGAAAGAGGTCAGCAAGAGAGAGAGGAGATCCGCGAGAGAGTAGAAGGGTTTGAGGGAGAAGAAGGAATGACGGCTGAGAGAAGAAAGGGAACTTAGGGTTTCTAAAATTTCTCCTCTTACTTTCCCTTTTTATACCCTTCTAAAAGTGGTAACCCTAGATCAGGTGAACTCGGTTTAACCTTTATAAATCCGAAATTAACACAACTGACTCATATTATTAATATTATTATATTCTTATTATTCTGTAAATAATATTAAAATACCTTTTTATTATTTTCTTGGTATTTCTTAATTATTACGAATTAATTCCAAAAATACGGAGTATTACATCATTAGTTCACTACTTAGTTTGTATCTTTGTTTCTTTGTCATCATCAAAACTAGGGTTCAACAATTTCCCCCTTTTTGATGATGACAACAAAGGTACAAACTAAAGAAAATACTAAATAATATAAGTGAATGATAATGACAAAGTCATAAAGAAGAAAATGAAAAATAAAACACAATTTTTTGAGTAACAGAATTTTGATTTGATTTTTCATTTACCTTAACCTATTTTTGATTTTTAATTTACCTTATCCATTTTTTAATTTTAATTTTTTCATTTTTCAATTTTTTTCAAGTTATGTATAGTTTGTTCCTTAAATCATTTTCCCCCTTTGTCATCCTCAAAAAGAACAGACGCTGCATGTATTGATGAATTGAGTTAACACCTTAAGACCAATATACAAGCACCATTGGTGGTTAAGTTAGAATATCAAAGAGTAAACTGGCTCAAACATCAATCACATAATACTAGCCATTCCAAGGAAGAAATTATGCAAATCATCTAGAAACACAGACATTATAGAAAAAGTCATTGATTATATAGCACTTGTTCCATAGCAAAACAAAGAAAGAAAAGAAAAAGGATTAAACAAAAGTTGTGTTCCTTAAAAAAAAAGAAACAGATACAACAAAAAAAACTAAGACTGGGAAGGGGAATGGTGTTCCTCTACAACTTCTTCTTCCACCACATCCTCTAATTTCTTCATCACCACCCCATGGTTGAAACCAACTTGTTCCTTCAACTCCTCCAAGGCACGGGCCATAGAGTCCATCTTCTTTTGTTGCGCAACAACTGTAGCACTCAAGCTCTTCATAAGACTCACCATTTTATCAGTTTTAGCATCCAAAGTCCAATGAAGATTGTAACACCCCCAAATTACTCACTTTTAAATAAATAATTTAATAAATAATATTTGAGTAATTTAGGAGTATTACCGCCACGTGACTAACACGCTTTCGGCAACCAACTACTAACTAACCAAAATAACTTGCAGCGGAAGACTTTAACCAAAAATAATAATACTTCTTTATTAATAAAAGTAAATATTGTCTCAATACTCAAAATAAATGAAACACTCTAATCTAGGTGAAGATCCCCTTCCTAGTATGCTCCCATGCACATCCAAAATTCACCTGCAAATCTGCTTACCAAAAAGGTAAACAGGGCAAAGCCAAATAGGAAAAAGAAAATACGCGTCAGTATAAAACTGAGTACGAAATGTACTAGATAAGTAACACATTTGTTAGTTCGTAACAATTTTTCATTTCGAAAACTCCATCACCAATAATTCAAGAATAACTCTTTAAGAATAAACTATTTTCAAACACTTAATAATAATTCAAGAACAACATTTTAAGAACAATAACTTTTGCCAGACACTTGAATAATAATTCAAGAACAACCTTTTAAGAACAAACTCTTTCCAAACACTTGAATAGTAATTAAAGAATAATCTTTTTAAGAATAAACTCTTTCCAAACAACTTGGATTAAAAATAATCCTGAAAACAATTCCTCTTCTTATCTCCCCTTCTATTTTGCTAAGTGTGCACACCCCCAAGCTAGTCATCCCATCACGGAGCTATATCAAGGGGTAACTATAATTGCCAACAAGTGGACTTTGAATCTCTTGATATTAATCAAGCGGAAATAATAATAATATGACTTGTAAGTCATGAGTAAACCTCCTTCCTCATAAACAACTTTTTGAACATTCAAAGTTCATAAAAACCAATCAACCTTTCCTTGTAAAAATAATTTAATTTTCCGAAAAGGATAACAAAACTTCTATATAAAAATGATTGATAAAATCATTCCTTCTTTTCACTTCCAAGAGTAAATAATAAAATATTGTAACCATTTCAAACCAAATTTCTAAACCAATCCAACCATTATAAAATCAATAAACAACTTTATCATATAAACCACATTTTAAAAGATCTAGCTACATAACGTACCTTGATCTTGCACAAACTAATACTAGTATCTTCACTTATTCTTATACTTGAGCTTTCTCATAGCCAACCAACAAGCAATCTACCACATGAACTTAATCTTGAATTTAACATGAATGATCTATCATGAGCATAATATTTTTGAGTAAGAAATATGAAAATATTTTTCTTAAACAAAAGAAAATTGAAACTTGAATAAGAAATATAAAACTAGAATACATAGGAAGAGAAAGAAGAACTTTGAAGTAAGAAATTATAGATTCTTCAAAGTTTTTGTGTGGAAAAGATGGCTAAAGGTGTGGGGTATTTATAGGAGTAGAATAGATAGTACTTAATTTCAAAAATTAAATAGTTTGTAACCTTCACCATAAATTAGGGATTAAACCAAGATTTGTAACATCCATCATAAATTTGGAAGTTATAGGAAAACAAAACTCCCTCCATTACCATAAATCCCGTAGGAATATATGGCCCCTAAAAAAAATTTTTTTTTTTTTTTTTTTGGTTTTCGGAAATTTTTTGACTAGGATTTAATATCAAAAGCTTAACAAATCCAATTTTGGTGCCATATTCCCGCCAAAATAATTAAAAATCATTGAAATACTAAAATACCCTTTGCTTAAAATATTTATTTTAGAAAATAAATATAAAATAAATATTTTATTATTTAAATAAATATTAAAAATATGGGGTATTACAGTCTACCCCCTTAAAAGAAGTTTCGACCTCGAAACTTAAGACAAAAAGTCATAAACACTTTCCAAAAACGGATTAAAATTCAAAATTGTAGTTTCTGACTCAAATGCTCATGTCTAAAATGCATATACTGACTCAAAAATATGCTAAAATGCATAACTATAGTAGAGCGCGAAACTCTATCGCATCTACCCCCCTTAAAAGGAGTTACGACCCCGTAACTCGACAACTAACCTCGAAAAACAACGCCGGATATTTCTTTGCATATCCCATTAATTCCCATGTTGCTTCCTCAATATGATGGTTTAACCATAATACTTTGACTAATCTTACATCCTAAGTCTGAGTACTTCTAACTTTACATCAAGAATTCTTACAGGTTTTTCCTCGTAAATCAAACTATCATCTAAGTCGATGGTCTTAGGTTGCAGCACAAGAGACACATCGGAATATACTTCCTTAACTGAGATATATGGAAAATATCATGGACTCGACTTAAATCATTTGGCAAATCCAACTTATATGCCACTTTTTCGAACTTCTTTAACACCTCATATGGCCCGATATACTTTGGACTTAACTTTCGCTTCTTCCCAAATCGCATCACCCCTTTCATTGGAGATATTTTCAACAATGCTTCTCCCCAACCTGAAACTCTTCATCCCTTCGCTTCAAATCAGCATAACTCTTAAAACCTTGATCTTTTCTTGAATACTTTCACCTCTTTCGCCGTCTCTTTGAGGAATTCGGGTCCAAGCACCACAGTTTCACTAATATCATTCCAGCAGACTAGACGTCTACACTTCCGACCATATAAAGCCTCAAACGAAGACATACCAATACTTGCATGATGACTGTTTGTTATAGGAAATTCTATCAAATCCAAGAAATCTCCACGAACCCTGATACTCCATAACACAAGATCGCAACATATCGTCTAAAGTCTGAATAGTTCGTTCTATTTGCCCATCTGTAGCCGAATGAAAAGTTGTACTCATTAACAAATTAATACCCAAAGCCTTCTGCAAACTCTGCCAAAAGTTGGACAAGAACCGTGAATCACGATCGAAAACAATGTCCTTAGGCACACAATGATATTTCACCACCCACTTCACATATGCTTTAGCCAATTGATCCATCGACCAAGTATTCTTCATAGGTATGAAAGTTGCAGATTTAGTTAAACGATCTACCACTACCAAATTGTATCATTTCGCCTTAGTTCTTGGTAATGCAGACAAAAATCCATTGATATAGAAACATTTTCAACACAGATATCCAGAGACTGAACCTTCCCTTGCGCCTCTTGTGCTCAAACTTGACCTTTTGGCATTGAGACACTTAGCCACGAACTCTGCTACTTTCGCTTCATGTTTGGCCACCAAAACATTTGCTTCATGTCCTTATACAACTTATCACCACCTGGGTGTACTGAATAAGGTGAGCTATGAGCTTCTTCCATTAATTTCCGCTTCAACTCATCTCTATTATTTGGTATAACCACCTTCCTTTGAACCGAATACTTCCATCATCGGCTATCTGAAATCCGATACCTGACCATCCCGGATATTCTCACAAATCTTTTCTAACTTTTCATTCTTTGATTGACCTCCCTAATCTCATCATAGATTGAGGGTTGAACTGACAAAGAACCCAACAATTCTTCAACACCTCCTTCTTCTAGTACCTCCAATGACAATTTCTAAAACAGACACATAACTGACTGGCAACACCATTCATTAACTGAATTATCGACTTTCGACTCAATGCATCAATAACAACATTAGCTTTCCCTTCATGATACTGAATCTCTAGATCATTATACTTGATCAACTCCAACCACCTCCTCTGCCTCATGTTCAACTCCTTCTAAGTGAGAATATACTTTAAGCTCTTATGATCCGTATACAACTTACACGTTTCCCCATACAAGGAGTTCGCTATAACTTCAAAGCAAACACTATTACAACTAATTCAAGATCATAGGTTGGATAATTCACCTCATATGGTTTTAACTGCCTAGAAGCATAAGCGATGACCTTCCGATTCTGCATCAATACACACCCTAACCCAAATTTCGAAGCATCACTATAACATCATACTGCTGGCTTTCATCAGGTAGAGCCAAAACAGGTGTTGTAGTCAACCTTTCCTTCAAAAAAAAAAAAAACTTCCTCACACTCTGGATTCCTAACAAACTTACATTCTTCCTTCATCAGGCTAGTCATTGGTCTCGAGATATTCTGAAAATCCTTTACAAATCTTCGAGTGAACCAGCTAACCCAAGGAAACTCCTTATATCACACACTATCTTTGGTATTGGCCACTCGCGCACCGCTTGAATCTTAGCAGGATCCACTGAAACTCCATCCTTTAAGATAACATGTCCTAAAAATGCAACCTCATTCAACCAAAAACTCACACTTAGAGGACTTGGCGTACAACTTATGCTCTCTTAGGGTGGACAAAACTTCCCTCAAATGCAGTTCATGACTGCTCCTAACCTTCCAATATATCAAAATATCATCTATAAACACAACCACATATTTATTCAAGCATGGCCTGAAAATCCTATGCATCAAATCCATGAACATTACAGGTGCGTTATTCAGACCAAATCACTGTGAACTCAAAGTGACCATGACGCATCCTAAACGCAGTCTTAGAAATATCACCCTCAACAATCCCTAATTGGTGATAACCTGACCTCAAATCTATCTTCGAGAAAATCCCACTCCTTTCAACTGGTCAAATAAATCATCTATTCTCGGAAGTGGATACTTATTCTTGATCGTCACATTGTTCAACTCCCGATAATCAATGCACAACCTCAAACTACCATCCTTCTTTTTCACAAACAATACAGGTGCATCCCAAGGAGACGAACTAGGTCTTATATACCCTTTTTCCAATACTCCTCCAACTGAACTTTTAACTCTTTCATCTCAGCTGGAGCCATTCTATAGGAGCCTTTGAAATAGGTCCGGTTCCTGGCATCAAGTCTATGATGAACTCAAGATCCCTAACCGGTGGCACACTCGGTATCTCTTCAGGAAACACATCAGGAAACTCAGATACGACCGGGATCTCCCTATTCTCATCTTCCTTTTCAATCCTCTGAACTCCACATAAGAATAATGGACACCCCTTCTCACATAAGATTGAATTCTCATCGCAGACACTATCTTCATTCCCTTCTCCTTCCCAAGCTTCCTATAAGTCACCCTTTCTTTCTTGGGACCGACTAAGGACACCTTCTGGGCCTCACAATCAATCTGAGCCTTGAATCTTCCCAACCAATCCATCCCCAAAACACATCGAGGTCTGACAAATCAAACTCAACTAAGTCGGATGGAAAGTTCACCCCAACTATCACTAAAGGTACTTGACTATGCAACCTAGTACAATTAAACATTTTCCCTGATGGCAACGCAATTTCCAAAGAAATAGACACTGGACTGCTTAACTGGAGCTTGTCTACTAAAGTGCTAGAAATAAATGAATGAGATGCTCCTGAATCAAATAACACTTTGCAGACAAGGAATTAATGAAAAAGGTTCCAACTATACCTCAGAACATATTGAGCCTCACGGCGGTTCATGATGAAAACTCTGCCTTTAGACTGATTCTCCATCCCTGGTTTAACACCAGCACTGGAAGAAGCTAACTTTGTTATCATTCTGAGTTTCCTTACTACTCGGGTCAGGTTTGACTGCAGGTTCTCCACCAGCTTTTCTAAAGCACTCATACTCACGGTGTCCCAATTTCTGACAATAATGGCATGTCACCAAGTTGCCTTGACAATCTTTTCCAGGGTAGTTCTTATCACACCTTTTGCAGAAAAAGGTTCGCTCACTTTCTTCCATTCCTTGGCTCCCATTAGGCTTCCGACTAGGATACCTATTGTCTTTTCAGTTTTGTGAAATCCACCATTAGGCTTAGGCTTCTTATCTTCAATTTTTGGTTCCCATTGTTGTTATACTTCCTCTTTTCCCAGAGGAAGTTCTGCAATCTTCCTTCCTTTAATCCCATATAAGTGAGCAGCTCTACCATAAATTTCATCAAGAGTCTCAAAAGTTACTCCTCCCAACTTACTTTGGAGAGTTAAGGTTAACCCTTGCTCAAACCTTTGGGCCTTCAAAGTCTCAGATGGTACTATCTCAGTGCGATCCTCATTAACTCCAAAATTTGCTATAATACTCATTAACAGACATAGTCCCTATCCTCAAATTGGTGAACTCCATATATAGCCTTTTGCTTCCTTAAGTACGCAGGATAAAACTTAGTCCTCAGGGTTCTTTAAACTCGTTCCACCTGAAGTCCGGATCCTCTAAAAGATCATCTTTCCTTTGTTTCCACAATAGGTCTGCCTCATCTCTCAAATAATAAACAACATTATTAACTCTAAGGTTTTCAGGGCACACTATGGCATCAAAAAGCTTATCAAATTCTCAGATCCAGTTTTCTAAACTAGATGGGTCCTCTTTCCCATGGTAAGTCGGAGGTTTGACAGCTGCTACCCTCTTAAAGACCTCACCAAAACTATCGGTCTCACTCTGCTTGTTGCTTGATTAGCTATCACTTGAGTATGTTTTCAGTTATCTTTGCTAGCCTTCTAACCATAGAACTTATACTCCTTCTCCTTCTTTCTGCCATTCTACTAGATAAGGGTGTTTGAGGATAAATCTCAACTAACATTCATAGAATAGTTGTGTAACTACCAAAAAAATTAATAAATAACCATGCCGGTATAACTAGTTCAAAACATAGCAATCACATATTTCATATATCACGGCCAAATATGAAGCCTACTAGAATATTTGAGCATATCAAAATATTCTTAAGACAACTAGAACGTTTCATGACCAAAACAAAACTATATATGTCTACGATCTGAAAACTTTAAACTCTGGTACGTAGTCTGTCAAAATAACATTCTCCAACTCATCAATGCCATATAATCAGACTGGCCTGAGTATTTTCGAAAGGTAAAAAAAATACACATAGTACTACTATTTGCTCGCCAATGCAGCATGACTTCTTGCTTATCCCATACATAGGGAATAACATAAACTTTTTCCTTAACTTCCAACAACGATCATATAAAAGCAAAAAGAATTGAAATATTACAAGTACATCATCATAAAAGTAATACTAATATATGATAACTAAATATATATAGTTTAAGATTTGTACTAGATGCACCACTATGGCTTAAAATATTTATTTCAAAAATTTTAAAGTGTACTTGATTTCAAGATATAGAATAGCCAAGGTGATTATAGCTCCCAGGTAAGGAAGTTACCCACAGCGTCGGGGAGAGCCTTCCTAATCCTAGACAGAGCTTGTCACCCCAACATATCTACACCCTTCATCTTTCAAAATAAAAATAATAATATAAATATATATACCTTTTTGTGGTACTAGCAAGATGCATCTATACAAATCGTCAAAAAGAAAACAATTAAGCTTAACAAAAACAATTTAGAATGCAAATGCGAAACTCTTATCTACCCATCCTATGTCTACCCATCAATTTTAATATTCAACTTTTATCTTTTCAAGACCTGAAAAACTGATACCACTTTGTAACACCCCCAAATTACTCACTTTTAAATAAATAATTTAATAAATAATATTTGAGTAATTTAGGAGTATTACCGCCACGTGACTAACACGCTTTCGGCAACCAACTACTAACTAACCAAAATAACTTGCAGCGGAAGACTTTAACCAAAAATAATAATACTTCTTTATTAATAAAAGTAAATATTGTCTCAATACTCAAAATAAATGAAACACTCTAATCTAGGTGAAGATCCCCTTCCTAGTATGCTCCCATGCACATCCAAAATTCACCTGCAAATCTGCTTACCAAAAAGGTAAACAGGGCAAAGCCAAATAGGAAAAAGAAAATACGCGTCAGTATAAAACTGAGTACGAAATGTACTAGATAAGTAACACATTTGTTAGTTCGTAACAATTTTTCATTTCGAAAACTCCATCACCAATAATTCAAGAATAACTCTTTAAGAATAAACTATTTTCAAACACTTAATAATAATTCAAGAAAACATTTTAAGAACAAAACTTTTGCCAACACTTGAATAATAATTCAAGAACAACCTTTTAAGAACAAACTCTTTCCAAACACTTGAATAGTAATTAAAGAATAATCTTTTTAAGAATACACTCTTTCCAAACAACTTGGATTAAAAATAATCCTGAAAACAATTCCTCTTCTTATCTCCCCTTCTATTTTGCTAAGTGTGCACACCCCCAAGCTAGTCATCCCATCACGGAGCTATATCAAGGGGTAACTATAATTGCCAACAAGTGGACTTTGAATCTCTTGATATTAATCAAGCGGAAATAATAATAATATGACTTGTAAGTCATGAGTAAACCTCCTTCCTCATAAACAACTTTTTGAACATTCAAAGTTCATAAAAACCAATCAACCTTTCCTTGTAAAATAATTTAATTTTTCAAAAAGGATAACAAAACTTCTATATAAAAATGATTGATAAAATCATTCCTTCTTTTCACTTCCAAGAGTAATAATAAAATATTGTAACCATTTCAAACCAAATTTCTAAACCAATCCAACCATTATAAAATCAATAAACAACTTTATCATATAAACCACATTTTAAAAGATCTAGCTACATAACGTACCTTGATCTTGCACAAACTAATACTAGTATCTTCACTTATTCTTATACTTGAGCTTTCTCATAGCCAACCAACAAGCAATCTACCACATGAACTTAATCTTGAATTTATACATGAATGATCTATCATGAGCATAATATTTTTGAGTAAGAAATATGAAAATATTTTTCTTAAACAAAAGAAAATTGAAACTTGAATAAGAAATATAAAACTAGAATACATAGGAAGAGAAAGAAGAACTTTGAAGTAAGAAATTATAGATTCTTCAAAGTTTTTGTGTGGAAAAGATGGCTAAAGGTGTGGGGTATTTATAGGAGTAGAATAGATAGTACTTAATTTCAAAAATTAAATAGTTTGTAACCTTCACCATAAATTAGGGGATTAAACCAAGATTTGTAACATCCATCATAAATTTGGAAGTTATAGGAAAACAAAACTCCCTCCATTCACCATAAATCCCGTAGGAATATATGGCCCCTAAAAAAAAAATGTTTTTTTTTTTTTTTTTTTTTTGGTTTTCAGAAATTTTTTGACTAGGATTTAATACCAAAAGCTTAACAAATTCAATTTTGGCGCCATATTCCCGCCAAAAAAATTAAAAATCATTGAAAATACTAAAATACCCTTTGCTTAAAATATTTATTTTAGAAAATAAATATAAAATAAATATTTTATTATTTAAATAAATATTTTATTATTTAAATAAATATTAAAAATATGGGGTATTACAAAGATGATTATAAAATTTGATCATATGTTGAGCAGGAAGACAAACATCATTTACCCAGCTAGCATCATCCGAAGTTTCCTGTTCCTTACCCTTGGAACCTGAGGCAGATGGTGGATTTTGTGGAGGAACTGGAGGGGTTAGAATGGAAGGTTCATCTGTTCCGGGAATAGAAACAGAAGGTGAAGGGTGATAAATGGTAGGAAGGAATGGTGGTGTGGGTGGAAGAGTTGTGGAGGTGGAAGCAAAAGGATTTGGGCCTTTTATTTCATCCTTCAACTGCTCAAAGCTGGAAGGAACAGAGAAGGATGAGGGAGAAATGGAAGGCAGTGTTGTGAAAGGAACATAAAGTTTAGGAGATAGAGGTGGAGTAGGTTCCTTGAGAGTTGAGGGTTCCTGTTCCTTATTATTCGAAAGGACTAAAGAAGAGTCCTTGTTGGAAGGAACAGAAACATTCGGAGCAATTTTTAAGCGATTGCTCTTCCTCACCCTCTGAGGAACAGAAACTTTAGGCTTGGTAGCAATGTGTTTGCGCCTCTTAGGTTTTGGTTCCTCCGGTTTAGGAACAGGTTCTCTAAGATAACATCATTATCTTCTTCTAAATCAAGCTTAGGCAGTTTTCTTTTACTTGAGGAACATGGAGCTATTCTCCCTTGAGTGAGTACGCCCTCTTGGACAGACAAACCATGTCCATTTAGAGTCTTTTCATTTAAAATGTTTCCTTGTTTTACTCCTATTGTAGTCCAACCAGTAAGTCTCACTTCAAAGTGATGAAGTAGAGAGGTTATCAAGGCACCGTAACCAATCACACAGTTGTTTTCAATGCAGTGAGTAAGATGTTGAATGAAGAGGGAAGGGAAGTTGATTTGAATATGGTGGTCCAAGCAAAACATATAACACATATCCAGGAGACCCACTTCATTCCTCTTTTCAGTTCGAGGAATGAGTGCTCTCCATACCAAATTAAATAGTACTTTGTGAAGGGGAGAGAGTAGATTATGGTTTAGTTTGTTTTGACCAGCAGTTCCTCCAAAATATTCTAAGATTTTGTCTTGAGGAAAATTCGGAAAAGAAACAGTTCCTTTCCGTTTAAAGTACAAATCAGTTCCTTTGCAAGGAACTTCCCATACTTTCCCCAATGTAGCTTGATTAAACCTAATTTTCTTTCCTCTAACCTCAGTTTTGCAAAGACCATTGTGTTACAAAATTAGCACATAATTCATCCATAGCTAAAGGAACAAGAGCGTTATTAAAGGCGAATTCAAACAAGAATTCCATGCCTTGTTCCTTTAGAATGGAAGTTAATTCTTGAAATTCAACTTTATTTGCCCATTCTAAATCGACGCAAAAACCCAAAACATCCTAGATTCACTTCGTTCGACCCGTTTCTTGGAAGATGAAGAAACAGTTCCCTTGGAAGGAACAGGTGTGATTTCTTCTTCTTCCCCCTGAGATTGTTCCGGGGTTTCTTCTTCATCATCTTCCCCAATTAACTTCCTTCTACGCATACTCCTTCTGGGAGATTCTAATTGTTGTTCCACTACGGGGGTTTCTTGAATTGAGTCGGTTTCAAGGGTTGTGTTTGGAGATGAAGTATTTTCCATATTTGAAGTGTTGGTAGTTTTTGATGTGGGAAAGGGAGAATTTCGTGAAGTTTTTGCCATAATTTGAGAAGGATTTGAGGTTTTTATGGGGTATCAAGAGGCGTGATGAAGGTTTCGGCTATGGTGAAGATGAAGAGATTGAGGAACACGGTTTCTAATAAAGATGAATTGAAGGAGGGAGTTTTGCATGTAATAGTGATTATTACACGCGGGAAAAAAATAAAGCAAATAAAAATAAAAAGAAAACGAAAAGGTGATAAATAAGAATCAAGATTTAATTAAATCTGATTCCTTTTATTTTGGGATTTTTCGAATTTTTCGGATTTTTATGAGTTTTATTTTTTGAAAGAAAATAAATGCTAAGGAACTTGTGCTTTAGGAACAACTAATGCTACATATCAATGTCCTTCATATCATGCATGTTTCTTACCTTAGGAACAGTAAGGGGAGTATTATGTGACATTTGTGAGTTGTTTAATTTCTTTGAATTCATGTTTATGTTTTGCAACATTCCAATTTGCAATGGTCTTAGGCAATTAAACACAATTATTTTACACACAAAGTCACTCAAATTGATTCAAACATGGGGGAATGATATAGGAACAATCACTTAATTTTTATTAACCCTAACTCAAGCCTTAATTTTTCATATCTATCCTTTGAAAGGCTTAGTTAGATATCAGCAATCTGATCTCAGTTTGACAAAACTCAAGTTTAATCAAACCTTTTTCAACATTTTCTCTTAAAAAGTGATGTCTGATATGTATATGTTTAACTCTAGAATGATGCACTGGATCTTTAGAAATACTGATTGCACTTGTATTGTCACATAAATAGGAACACAATCAAAGTTTATTCCATAGTCACTAAGTTGTTGTTTTATCCAAAGCATTTGAGAGCAACATGCAGCAGCTGCTACATATTCTGCTTCAGCAGTGGATAAAGCAACTGTGTTTTGTTTCTTGGTACTCCAAGAAACTAAACTATGACAAAGGAATTGTGCCATACCTGAGGTGCTTTTCCTATTTACAAGATCTCCAGCATAATCTGCATCTGCATATCCTTTTAGTTCGAATGTATCACTTCTTGGATAGTAGAGTCCAAGATCATCTGTTCCTTTAAGATATCTAAGAATTCTCTCTTACAAGCAGTAAGGTGAGACTCCTTTGGATTTGCTTGAAATCTAGCACACAAACCAACACTGAAAGCTATGTCTGGACGACTAGCAGTTAGATACAAAAGTGAACCAATCATTCCTCTATATTTTGTTTGATCAACACTTGTTCCTATGGAGTCTTCATCTAATCTAGTTGAAGTTCCCATAGGAGTGTGATTTATCTTTGAATTTTCGAGGCCATATTTCTTTAATAGTTCCTTTATGTATTTTTGTTGGTGACAATTATTCCTTTTCAGTTTGTTTGATTTGAGTCCAAGAAAGAAATTTAACTCACCCATCATACTCATTTCAAATTCATTCTCATGAGACTTGAGAATTCTTTGCACAATGTTTCATTAGTAGCTCCGAATATGATGTCATCAACATATATTTGAACAAGCAAAATTCAGTTCCTTTAGATTTTAGGAACAAGGTTTTATCAATCTTTCCTCTTTTAAAATTTTTTTCTAAAAGGAACTTTGATAATCTCTCATACCATGATCTAGGTGCTTGTTTTAACCCATAAAGAGCTTTATCAAGCTTGTAGACATGATTTGGGAGATTATTATTTTCAAACCAGGGGGTTGTTCAACATATACATCTTCGTTTAGATAGCCATTTAAAAATGCACACTTAACATCCATTTGATATAGTTTAAATCCCATGTAAGCAGCAAATGCAATTAAAATTCTAATGGCTTCTAATCTAGCTACAGGAGCAAAGGTTTCTTCATAATTATTCCTTCTTGTTGATTATAACCTTTACTACAAGTCTAGCTTTGTTTCTTACAATGGTTCCATATTCATCTAGTTTGTTTCTAAACACCCATTTTAAGCCAATTACTTTTGTTGTTTAGATGAGGAACTAGATGCCATACCTTGTTTCTTTCAAACTCATTTAATTCAGCTTGCATTGCAGTAATCCAATCAGAGTCAGTTAAGGCTTCTTCATGATTTCTTGGTTCCATCATTGATAGGAACGCATGAAATGCACAAAAGTTCCTTAACTGAGATCTAGTTTGCGTACCTTTGGATATGTCGCTGATTATGAGTTCCACAGGATGTGATTTTTGTAATCTCCAAGGTTTTGGTTGAAACTCTCTTATAGGAACATGTTGTTCCTCATGAGTTCCTTGAGTAGATGAGGAACTCTGCTCAGTTGTTCCTCTGTTAGCCTCGGTGGACTCAGTTCCTTCATTTTGAGGAACGGAACATCTTCTCCTCCTTGAGGAACAGGAACATCATTGATGTCATTATTTTCAAATTCCTCGTTCCTTTCCTCTTTCACTTCTTCTTCTTCTTGTGAATCTGGTTCCTTGTACTTGGTTGTGCTAACCCTATCTCATAGTCATCAACCTGTATCTTGGAATATT